>NC_072783.1:16951458-17027905 GCF_022539595.1 Amphiprion ocellaris | reverse complement strand
TGAATACCAGGACCTTCATCTTCCTTGAACACCAAGACTCTTGTCTTCATCTTCATCTGAAGACCAGGACTCTTGTCTTCATCTGAAGACCAGGACTCTTGTCTTCATCTTCACCTGAACACCAGGACTCTCGTCTTCCTGTTCATCTTCATCTGAAGACCAGGATCCTTATCATCAAGTGAAGACCAGGACTGTCATCTTCATCTGAATACCAGGACCTTCATCTTCACTTGAACAAAAGACTCTTGTCTTCATCTTCATCTTCATCTGAAGACCAGGACTCTTGTCTTCATCTGAAGACCAGGACTCTCGTCTTCATCTTCACCTGAACACCAGGACTTTCGTCTTCCTGTTCATCTTCATCTGAAGACCAGGACTCTTGTCTTCATCTTCACCTGAACACCAGGACTCTCGTCTTCCTGTTCATCTTCATCTGAAGACCAGGACCCCATCTTCATCTGAATACCAGGACCTTAATCTTCACTTGTACACCAAGACTCTTGTCTTCATTTTCATCTTCATCTGAAGACCAGGACTGTCGTCTTCATCTGAAGACCAGGACGCTTGTCTTCATCTTCATCTGAACACAGGACCCTCATTTCATCTGAATACCAGGACCTTCATCTTCACTTGAACACCAAGACTCTTGTCTTCATCTTCATCTGAAGACCAGGACTCTTGTCTTCATCTGAAGACCAGGACTCTCGTCTTCATCTTCACCTGAACACCAGGACTCTCGTCTTCCTGTTCATCTTCATCTGAAGACCAGGATCCTTATCATCAAGTGAAGACCAGGACTCTCATCTTCATCTGAATACCAGGACCTTCATCTTCACGTGAACACCAAGACTCTTGTCTTCATCTTCATCTGAAGACCAGGACTCTCGTCTTCATCTTCACCTGAACACCAGGACTCTCGTCTTCCTGTTCATCTTCATCTGAAGACCAGGATCCTTATCATCAAGTGAAGACCAGGACTCTCATCTTCATCTGAATACCAGGACCTTCATCTTCACTTGAACACCAAGACTCTTGTCTTCATCTTCATCTGAAGACCAGGACTCTTGTCTTCATCTGAAGACCAGGACTCACGTCTTCATCTTCACCTGAACACCAGGACTTTCGTCTTCCTGTTCATCTTCATCTGAAGACCAGGATCCTTATCATCAAGTGAAGACCAGGACTGTCGTCTTCATCTGAATACCAGGACCTTCATCTTCACTTGAACAACAAGACTTCTTGTCTTCATCTTCATCTGAAGACCAGGACTCTTGTCTTCATCTGAAGACCAGGACTCTCGTCTTCATCTTCACCTGAACACCAGGACTTTCGTCTTCCTGTTCATCTTCATCTGAAGACCAGGACTCTTGTCTTCATCTTCACCTGAACACCAGGACTCTCGTCTTCCTGTTCATCTTCATCTGAACACCAGGACCCTCGTCTTCATCTGAATACCAGGACCTTAATCTTCACTTGTACACCAAGACTCTTGTCTTCATTTTCATCTTCATCTGAAGACCAGGACTGTCGTCTTCATCTGAAGACCAGGACGCTTGTCTTCATCTTCATCTGAACACCAGGACCCTCATCTTCATCTGAATACCAGGACCTTCATCTTCACTTGAACACCAAGACTCTTGTCTTCATCTTCATCTGAAGACCAGGACTCTTGTCTTCATCTGAAGACCAGGACTCTCGTCTTCATCTTCACCTGAACACCAGGACTCTCGTCTTCCTGTTCATCTTCATCTGAAGACCAGGATCCTTATCATCAAGTGAAGACCAGGACTCTCATCTTCATCTGAATACCAGGACCTTCATCTTCACTTGAACACCAAGACTCTTGTCTTCATCTTCATCTGAAGACCAGGACTCTTGTCTTCATCTGAAGACCAGGACGCTTGTCTTCATCTTCATCTGAATACCAGAACCTTCATCTTCACTTGAACACCAAGACTCTTGTCTTCATCTTCATCTGAAGACCAGGACTCTTGTCTTCATCTGAAGACAATGACTCTCATCTTCATCTTCACCTGAACACCAGGACTCTCGTCTTCCTGTTCATCTTCATCTGAAGACCATGATCCTTATCATCAAGTGAAGACCAGGACTCTCATCTTCATCTGAATACCAGGACCTTCATCTTCACTTAAACACCAAGACTCTTGTCTTCATCTTCATCTTCATCTGAAGACCAGGACTCTTGTCTTCATCTGAAGACCAGGACTCTCGTCTTCATCTTCACCTGAACACCAGGACTCTCGTCTTCCTGTTCATCTTCATCTGAAGACCAGGATCCTTATCATCAAGTGAAGACCAGGACTCTCATCTTCATCTGAATACCAGGACCTTCATCTTCACTTGAACACCAAGACTCTTGTCTTCATCTTCATCTGAAGACCAGGACTCTTGTCTTCATCTGAAGACCAGGACTCACGTCTTCATCTTCACCTGAACACCAGGACTCTCGTCTTCCTTTTCATCTTCATCTGAAGACCAGGATCCTTATCATCAAGTGAAGACCAGGACTGTCATCTTCATCTGAATACCAGGACCTTCATCTTCACTTGAACAACAAGACTCTTGTCTTCATCTTCATCTTCATCTGAAGACCAGGACTCTTGTCTTCATCTGAAGACCAGGACTCACGTCTTCATCTTCACCTGAACACCAGGACTTTCGTCTTCCTGTTCATCTTCATCTGAAGACCAGGATCCTTATCATCAAGTGAAGACCAGGACTGTCGTCTTCATCTGAATACCAGGACCTTCATCTTCACTTGAACACCAAGACTCTTGTCTTCATCTTCATCTGAAGACCAGGACTCTTGTCTTCATCTGAAGACCAGGACTCACGTCTTCATCTTCACCTGAACACCAGGACTCTCGTCTTCCTGTTCATCTTCATCTGAAGACCAGGATCCTTATCATCAAGTGAAGACCAGGACTCTCATCTTCATCTGAATACCAGGACCTTCATCTTCACTTGAACACCAAGACTCCTGTCTTCATCTTCATCTGAAGACCAGGACTCTTGTCTTCATCTGAAGACCAGGACGCTTGTCTTCATCTTCATATGAACACCAGGACCCTCATCTTCATCTGAATACCAGAACCTTCATCTTCACTTGAACACCAAGACTCTTGTCTTCATCTTCATCTGAAGACCAGGACTCTTGTCTTCATCTGAAGACAATGACTCTCATCTTCATCTTCACCTGAACACCAGGACTCTCGTCTTCCTGTTCATCTTCATCTGAAGACCATGATCCTTATCATCAAGTGAAGACCAGGACTCTCATCTTCATCTGAATACCAGGACCTTCATCTTCACTTAAACACCAAGACTCTTGTCTTCATCTTCATCTTCATCTGAAGACCAGGACTCTTGTCTTCATCTGAAGACCAGGACTCTCGTCTTCATCTTCACCTGAACACCAGGACTCTCGTCTTCCTGTTCATCTTCATCTGAAGACCAGGATCCTTATCATCAAGTGAAGACCAGGACTCTCATCTTCATCTGAATACCAGGACCTTCATCTTCACTTGAACACCAAGACTCTTGTCTTCATCTTCATCTTCATCTGAAGACCAGGACTCTCGTCTTCATCTTCACCTGAACACCAGGACTCTCGTCTTCCTGTTCATCTTCATCTGAAGACCAGGATCCTTATCATCAAGTGAAGACCAGGACTCTCATCTTCATCTGAATACCAGGACCTTCATCTTCACTTGAACACCAAGACTCTTGTCTTCATCTTCATCTGAAGACCAGGACTCTTGTCTTCATCTGAAGACCAGGACTCACGTCTTCATCTTCACCTGAACACTAGGACTCTCGTCTTCCTGTTCATCTTCATCTGAAGACCAGGATCCTTATCATCAAGTGAAGACCAGGACTGTCATCTTCATCTGAATACCAGGACCTTCATCTTCACTTGAACAACAAGACTCTTGTCTTCATCTTCATCTTCATCTGAAGACCAGGACTCTTGTCTTCATCTGAAGACCAGGACTCTCGTCTTCATCTTCACCTGAACACCAGGACTTTCGTCTTCCTGTTCATCTTCATCTGAAGACCAGGACTCTTGTCTTCATCTTCACCTGAACACCAGGACTCTCGTCTTCCTGTTCATCTTCATCTGAACACCAGGACCCTCGTCTTCATCTGAATACCAGGACCTTAATCTTCACTTGTACACCAAGACTCTTGTCTTCATTTTCATCTTCATCTGAAGACCAGGACTCTCGTCTTCATCTGAAGACCAGGACGCTTGTCTTCATCTTCATCTGAACACCAGGACCCTCATCTTCATCTGAATACCAGGACCTTCATCTTCACTTGAACACCAAGACTCTTGTCTTCATCTTCATCTGAAGACCAGGACTCTTGTCTTCATCTGAAGACCAGGACTCTCGTCTTCATCTTCACCTGAACACCAGGACTCTCGTCTTCCTGTTCATCTTCATCTGAAGACCAGGATCCTTATCATCAAGTGAAGACCAGGACTCTCATCTTCATCTGAATACCAGGACCTTCATCTTCACGTGAACACCAAGACTCTTGTCTTCATCTTCATCTGAAGACCAGGACTCTCGTCTTCATCTTCACCTGAACACCAGGACTCTCGTCTTCCTGTTCATCTTCATCTGAAGACCAGGATCCTTATCATCAAGTGAAGACCAGGACTCTCATCTTCATCTGAATACCAGGACCTTCATCTTCACTTGAACACCAAGACTCTTGTCTTCATCTTCATCTGAAGACAAAGACTCTTGTCTTCATCTGAAGACCAGGACTCACGTCTTCATCTTCACCTGAACACCAGGACTTTCGTCTTCCTGTTCATCTTCATCTGAAGACCAGGATCCTTATCATCAAGTGAAGACCAGGACTGTCGTCTTCATCTGAATACCAGGACCTTCATCTTCACTTGAACAACAAGACTCTTGTCTTCATCTTCATCTGAAGACCAGGACTCTTGTCTTCATCTGAAGACCAGGACTCTCGTCTTCATCTTCACCTGAACACCAGGACTTTCGTCTTCCCATTCATCTTCATCTGAAGACCAGGACTCTTGTCTTCATCTTCACCTGAACACCAGGACTCTCGTCTTCCTGTTCATCTTCATCTGAACACCAGGACCCTCGTCTTCATCTTAATACCAGGACCTTAATCTTCACTTGTACACCAAGACTCTTGTCTTCATTTTCATCTTCATCTGAAGACCAGGACTGTCGTCTTCATCTGAAGACCAGGACGCTTGTCTTCATCTTCATCTGAACACCAGGACCCTCATCTTCATCCTAATACCAGGACCTTCATCTTCACTTTAACACCAAGACTCTTGTCTTCATCTTCATCTGAAGACCAGGACTCTTGTCTTCATCTGAAGACCAGGACTCTCGTCTTCATCTTCACCTGAACACCAGGACTCTCGTCTTCCTGTTCATCTTCATCTGAAGACCAGGATCCATATCATCAAGTGAAGACCAGGACTCTCATCTTCATCTGAATACCAGGACCTTCATCTTCACTTGAACACCAAGACTCTTGTCTTCATCTTCATCTGAAGACCAGGACTCTTGTCTTCATCTGAAGACCAGGACTCACGTCTTCATCTTCACCTGAACACCAGGACTCTCGTCTTCCTGTTCATCTTCATCTGAAGACCAGGATCCTTATCATCAAGTGAAGACCAGGACTGTCATCTTCATCTGAATACCAGGACCTTCATCTTCACTTGAACAACAAGACTCTTGTCTTCATCTTCATCTTCATCTGAAGACCAGGACTCTTGTCTTCATCTGAAGACCAGGACTCTCGTCTTCATCTTCACCTGAACACCAGGACTTTCGTCTTCCTGTTCATCTTCATCTGAAGACCAGGACTCTTGTCTTCATCTTCACCTGAACACCAGGACTCTCGTCTTCCTGTTCATCTTCATCTGAACACCAGGACCCTCGTCTTCATCTGAATACCAGGACCTTAATCTTCACTTGTACACCAAGACTCTTGTCTTCTTCTTCATCTGAAGACGAGGACTCTTGTCTTCATCTGAAGACCAGGACTCTCGTCTTCATCTTCATCTGAACACCAGGACTCTCATCTTCATCTGAATACCAGGACCTTCATCTTTACTTGAACACCAAGACTCTTGTCTTCATCTTCATCTAAAGACCAGGACTCTTGTCTTCATCTGAAGACCAGGACTCTCGTCTTCATCTTCACCTGAACACCAGGACTCTCGTCTTCCTGTTCATCTTCATCTGAAGACCAGGATCCTTATCATCAAGTGAAGACCAGGACTCTCATCTTCATCTGAATACCAGGACCTTCATCTTCACTTGAACACCAAGACTCTTGTCTTCATCTTCATCTGAAGACCAGGACTCTCGTCTTCATCTTCACCTGAACACCAGGACTCTTGTCCTCCTGTTCATCTTCATCTGAAGACCAGGATCGTGATCATCAACTGAAGACCAGGACTCTAATCTTCATCTGAATACCAGGACCTTCATCTTCACTTGAACACCAAGACTCTTGTCTTCATCTTCATCTGAAGACCAGGACTCTCGTCTTCATATTCACCTGAACATCAGGACTCTTGTCTTCCTGTTCATCTTCATCTGAAGACCAGGATCCTTATCATCAAGTGAAGACCAGGACTCTCATCTTCATCTGAATACCAGGACCTTCATCTTCACTTGAACACCAAGACTCTTGTCTTCATCTTCATCTGAAGACCAGGACTCTTGTCTTCATCTGAAGACCAGGACTCTCGTCTTCATCTTCACCTGAACACCAGGACTCTCGTCTTCCTGTTCTTCATCTGAAGACCAGGATCCTTATCATCAAGTGAAGACCAGGACTCTCATCTTCATCTGAATACCAGGACCTTCATCTTCACTTGAACACCAAGACTCTTGTCTTCATCTTCATCTGAAGACCAGGACTCTTGTCTTCATCTGAACACCAGGACGCTTGTCTTCATCTTCATATGACCACCAGGACCCTCATCTTCATCTGAATACCAGGACCTTCATCTTCACTTGAACACCAAGACTCTTGTCTTCATCTTCATCTGAAGACCAGGACTCTTGTCTTCATCTGAAGACCATGACTCTCGTCTTCATCTTCACCTGAACACCAGGACTCTCGTCTTCCTGTTCATCTTCATCTGAAGACCATGATCCTTATCATCAAGTGAAGACCAGGAGTCTCATCTTCATCTGAATACCAGGACCTTCATCTTCACTTGAACACCAAGACTCTTGTCTTCATCTTCATCTTCATCTGTAGACCAGGACTCTTGTCTTCATCTGAAGACCAGGACTCTCGTCTTCCTGTTCATCTTCATCTGAAGACCAGGATCCTTATCATCAAGTGAAGACCAGGACTGTCGTCTTCATCTGAATTCCAGGACCTTCATCTTCACTTGAACAACAAGACTCTTGTCTTCATCTTCATCTGAAGACCAGGACTCTTGTCTTCATCTGAAGACCAGGACTCTCGTCTTCATCTTCACCTGAACACCAGGACTTTCGTCTTCCTGTTCATCGTCATCTGAAGACCAGGATCCTTATCATCAAGTGAAGACCAGGACTCTCATCTTCATCTGAATACCAGGACCTTCATCTTCACTTGAACACCAAGACTCTTGTCTTCATCTTCATCTGAAGACCAGGACTCTCGTCTTCATCTTCACCTGAACACCAGGACTCTCGTCTTCCTGTTCATCTTCATCTGAAGACCAGGATCCTTATCATCAAGTGAAGACCAGGACTTTCGTCTTCATCTGAATACCAGGACCTTCATCTTGACTTGAACAACAAGACTCTTGTCTTCATCTTCATCTGAAGACCAGGACTCTTGTCTTCATCTGAAGACCAGGACTCTCTTCTTCATCTGAAGACCAGGACTCTCGTCTTCATCTTCACCTGAACACCAGGACTTTCGTCTTCCTGTTCATCTTCATCTGAAGACCAGGACTCTTTTCTTCATCTTCACCTGAACACCAGGACTCTCGTCTTCCTGTTCATCTTCATCTGAACACCAGGACCCTCGTCTTCATCTGAATACCAGGACCTTAATCTTCACTTGTACACCAAGACTCTTGTCTTCATTTTCATCTTCATCTGAAGACCAGGACTGTCGTCTTCATCTGAAGACCAGGACGCTTGTCTTCATCTTCATCTGAACACCAGGACCCTCATCTTCATCCTAATACCAGGACCTTCATCTTCACTTGAACACCAAGACTCTTGTCTTCATCTTCATCTGAAGACCAGGACTCTTGTCTTCATCTGAAGACCAGGACTCTCGTCTTCATCTTCACCTGAACACCAGGACTCTCGTCTTCCTGTTCATCTTCATCTGAAGACCAGGATCCTTATCATCAAGTGAAGACCAGGACTCTCATCTTCATCTGAATACCAGGACCTTCATCTTCACTTGAACACCAAGACTCTTGTCTTCATCTTCATCTGAAGTCCAGGACTCTTGTCTTCATCTGAAGACCAGGACGCTTGTCTTCATCTTCATATGAACACCAGGACCCTCATCTTCATCTGAATACCAGAACCTTCATCTTCACTTGAACACCAAGACTCTTGTCTTCATCTTCATCTGAAGACCAGGACTCTTGTCTTCATCTGCAGACAATGACTCTCATCTTCATCTTCACCTGAACACCAGGACTCTCGTCTTCCTGTTCATCTTCATCTGAAGACCATGATCCTTATCATCAAGTGAAGACCAGGACTCTCATCTTCATCTGAATACCAGGACCTTCATCTTCACTTAAACACCAAGACTCTTGTCTTCATCTTCATCTTCATCTGAAGACCAGGACTCTTGTCTTCATCTGAAGACCAGGACTCTCGTCTTCATCTTCACCTGAACACCAGGACTCTCGTCTTCCTGTTCATCTTCATCTGAAGACCAGGATCCTTATCATCAAGTGAAGACCAGGACTCTCATCTTCATCTGAATACCAGGACCTTCATCTTCACTTGAACACCAAGACTCTTGTCTTCATCTTCATCTGAAGACCAGGACTCTCGTCTTCATCTTCACCTGAACACCAGGACTCTCGTCTTCCTGTTCATCTTCATCTGAAGACCAGGATCCTTATCATCAAGTGAAGACCAGGACTCTCATCTTCATCTGAATACCAGGACCTTCATCTTCACTTGAACACCAAGACTCTTGTCTTCATCTTCATCTGAAGACCAGGACTCTCGTCTTCATCTTCACCTGAACACCAGGACTCTTGTCCTCCTGTTCATCTTCATCTGAAGACCAGGATCGTGATCATCAACTGAAGACCAGGACTCTCATCTTCATCTGAATACCAGGACCTTCATCTTCACTTGAACACCAAGACTCTTGTCTTCATCTTCATCTGAAGACCAGGACTCTCGTCTTCATATTCACCTGAACATCAGGACTCTTGTCTTCCTGTTCATCTTCATCTGAAGACCAGGATCCTTATCATCAAGTGAAGACCAGGACTCTCATCTTCATCTGAATACCAGGACCTTCATCTTCACTTGAACACCAAGACTCTTGTCTTCATCTTCATCTGAAGACCAGGACTCTTGTCTTCATCTGAAGACCAGGACTCTCGTCTTCATCTTCACCTGAACACCAGGACTCTCGTCTTCCTGTTCTTCATCTGAAGACCAGGATCCTTATCATCAAGTGAAGACCAGGACTCTCATCTTCATCTGAATACCAGGACCTTCATCTTCACTTGAACACCAAGACTCTTGTCTTCATCTTCATCTGAAGACCAGGACTCTTGTCTTCATCTGAACACCAGGACGCTTGTCTTCATCTTCATATGACCACCAGGACCCTCATCTTCATCTGAATACCAGGACCTTCATCTTCACTTGAACACCAAGACTCTTGTCTTCATCTTCATCTGAAGACCAGGACTCTTGTCTTCATCTGAAGACCATGACTCTCGTCTTCATCTTCACCTGAACACCAGGACTCTCGTCTTCCTGTTCATCTTCATCTGAAGACCATGATCCTTATCATCAAGTGAAGACCAGGAGTCTCATCTTCATCTGAATACCAGGACCTTCATCTTCACTTGAACACCAAGACTCTTGTCTTCATCTTCATCTTCATCTGTAGACCAGGACTCTTGTCTTCATCTGAAGACCAGGACTCTCGTCTTCCTGTTCATCTTCATCTGAAGACCAGGATCCTTATCATCAAGTGAAGACCAGGACTGTCGTCTTCATCTGAATTCCAGGACCTTCATCTTCACTTGAACAACAAGACTCTTGTCTTCATCTTCATCTGAAGACCAGGACTCTTGTCTTCATCTGAAGACCAGGACGCTTGTCTTCATCTTCATATGAACACCAGGACCCTCATCTTCATCTGAATACCAGAACCTTCATCTTCACTTGAACACCAAGACTCTTGTCTTCATCTTCATCTGAAGACCAGGACTCTTGTCTTCATCTGCAGACAATGACTCTCATCTTCATCTTCACCTGAACACCAGGACTCTCGTCTTCCTGTTCATCTTCATCTGAAGACCATGATCCTTATCATCAAGTGAAGACCAGGACTCTCATCTTCATCTGAATACCAGGACCTTCATCTTCACTTAAACACCAAGACTCTTGTCTTCATCTTCATCTTCATCTGAAGACCAGGACTCTTGTCTTCATCTGAAGACCAGGACTCTCGTCTTCATCTTCACCTGAACACCAGGACTCTCGTCTTCCTGTTCATCTTCATCTGAAGACCAGGATCCTTATCATCAAGTGAAGACCAGGACTCTCATCTTCATCTGAATACCAGGACCTTCATCTTCACTTGAACACCAAGACTCTTGTCTTCATCTTCATCTGAAGACCAGGACTCTCGTCTTCATCTTCACCTGAACACCAGGACTCTCGTCTTCCTGTTCATCTTCATCTGAAGACCAGGATCCTTATCATCAAGTGAAGACCAGGACTCTCATCTTCATCTGAATACCAGGACCTTCATCTTCACTTGAACACCAAGACTCTTGTCTTCATCTTCATCTGAAGACCAGGACTCTTGTCTTCATCTGAAGACCAGGACTCTTGTCTTCATCTTCACCTGAACACCAGGACTCTCGTCTTCCTGTTCATCTTCATCTGAAGACCAGGATCCTTATCATCAAGTGAAGACCAGGACTGTCATCTTCATCTGAATACCAGGACCTTCATCTTCACTTGAACAAAAAGACTCTTGTCTTCATCTTCATCTTCATCTGAAGACCAGGACTCTTGTCTTCATCTGAAGACCAGGACTCTCGTCTTCATCTTCACCTGAACACCAGGACTTTCGTCTTCCTGTTCATCTTCATCTGAAGACCAGGACTCTTGTCTTCATCTTCACCTGAACACCAGGACTCTCGTCTTCCTGTTCATCTTCATCTGAAGACCAGGACCCCCATCTTCATCTGAATACCAGGACCTTAATCTTCACTTGTACACCAAGACTCTTGTCTTCATTTTCATCTTCATCTGAAGACCAGGACTGTCGTCTTCATCTGAAGACCAGGACGCTTGTCTTCATCTTCATCTGAACACCAGGACCCTCATCTTCATCTGAATACCAGGACCTTCATCTTCACTTGAACACCAAGACTCTTGTCTTCATCTTCATCTGAAGACCAGGACTCTTGTCTTCATCTGAAGACCAGGACTCTCGTCTTCATCTTCACCTGAACACCAGGACTCTCGTCTTCCTGTTCATCTTCATCTGAAGACCAGGATCCTTATCATCAAGTGAAGACCAGGACTCTCATCTTCATCTGAATACCAGGACCTTCATCTTCACGTGAACACCAAGACTCTTGTCTTCATCTTCATCTGAAGACCAGGACTCTCGTCTTCATCTTCACCTGAACACCAGGACTCTCGTCTTCCTGTTCATCTTCATCTGAAGACCAGGATCCTTATCATCAAGTGAAGACCAGGACTCTCATCTTCATCTGAATACCAGGACCTTCATCTTCACTTGAACACCAAGACTCTTGTCTTCATCTTCATCTGAAGACCAGGACTCTTGTCTTCATCTGAAGACCAGGACTCACGTCTTCATCTTCACCTGAACACCAGGACTTTCGTCTTCCTGTTCATCTTCATCTGAAGACCAGGATCCTTATCATCAAGTGAAGACCAGGACTGTCGTCTTCATCTGAATACCAGGACCTTCATCTTCACTTGAACAACAAGACTCTTGTCTTCATCTTCATCTGAAGACCAGGACTCTTGTCTTCATCTGAAGACCAGGACTCTCGTCTTCATCTTCACCTGAACACCAGGACTTTCGTCTTCCTGTTCATCTTCATCTGAAGACCAGGACTCTTGTCTTCATCTTCACCTGAACACCAGGACTCTCGTCTTCCTGTTCATCTTCATCTGAACACCAGGACCCTCGTCTTCATCTGAATACCAGGACCTTAATCTTCACTTGTACACCAAGACTCTTGTCTTCATTTTCATCTTCATCTGAAGACCAGGACTGTCGTCTTCATCTGAAGACCAGGACGCTTGTCTTCATCTTCATCTGAACACCAGGACCCTCATCTTCATCCTAATACCAGGACCTTCATCTTCACTTGAACACCAAGACTCTTGTCTTCATCTTCATCTGAAGACCAGGACTCTTGTCTTCATCTGAAGACCAGGACTCTCGTCTTCATCTTCACCTGAACACCAGGACTCTCGTCTTCCTGTTCATCTTCATCTGAAGACCAGGATCCTTATCATCAAGTGAAGACCAGGACTCTCATCTTCATCTGAATACCAGGACCTTCATCTTCACTTGAACACCAAGACTCTTGTCTTCATCTTCATCTGAAGACCAGGACTCTTGTCTTCATCTGAAGACCAGGACGCTTGTCTTCATCTTCATCTGAATACCAGAACCTTCATCTTCACTTGAACACCAAGACTCTTGTCTTCATCTTCATCTGAAGACCAGGACTCTTGTCTTCATCTGAAGACAATGACTCTCATCCTCATCTTCACCTGAACACCAGGACTCTCGTCTTCCTGTTCATCTTCATCTGAAGACCATGATCCTTATCATCAAGTGAAGACCAGGACTCTCATCTTCATCTGAATACCAGGACCTTCATCTTCACTTAAACACCAAGACTCTTGTCTTCATCTTCATCTTCATCTGAAGACCAGGACTCTTGTCTTCATCTGAAGACCAGGACTCTCGTCTTCATCTTCACCTGAACACCAGGACTCTCGTCTTCCTGTTCATCTTCATCTGAAGACCAGGATCCTTATCATCAAGTGAAGACCAGGACTCTCATCTTCATCTGAATACCAGGACCTTCATCTTCACTTGAACACCAAGACTCTTGTCTTCATCTTCATCTGAAGACCAGGACTCTTGTCTTCATCTGAAGACCAGGACTCACGTCTTCATCTTCACCTGAACACCAGGACTCTCGTCTTCCTTTTCATCTTCATCTGAAGACCAGGATCCTTATCATCAAGTGAAGACCAGGACTGTCATCTTCATCTGAATACCAGGACCTTCATCTTCACTTGAACAACAAGACTCTTGTCTTCATCTTCATCTTCATCTGAAGACCAGGACTCTTGTCTTCATCTGAAGACCAGGACTCACGTCTTCATCTTCACCTGAACACCAGGACTTTCGTCTTCCTGTTCATCTTCATCTGAAGACCAGGATCCTTATCATCAAGTGAAGACCAGGACTGTCGTCTTCATCTGAATACCAGGACCTTCATCTTCACTTGAACACCAAGACTCTTGTCTTCATCTTCATCTGAAGACCAGGACTCTTGTCTTCATCTGAAGACCAGGACTCACGTCTTCATCTTCACCTGAACACCAGGACTCTCGTCTTCCTGTTCATCTTCATCTGAAGACCAGGATCCTTATCATCAAGTGAAGACCAGGACTCTCATCTTCATCTGAATACCAGGACCTTCATCTTCACTTGAACACCAAGACTCCTGTCTTCATCTTCATCTGAAGACCAGGACTCTTGTCTTCATCTGAAGACCAGGACGCTTGTCTTCATCTTCATATGAACACCAGGACCCTCATCTTCATCTGAATACCAGAACCTTCATCTTCACTTGAACACCAAGACTCTTGTCTTCATCTTCATCTGAAGACCAGGACTCTTGTCTTCATCTGAAGACAATGACTCTCATCTTCATCTTCACCTGAACACCAGGACTCTCGTCTTCCTGTTCATCTTCATCTGAAGACCATGATCCTTATCATCAAGTGAAGACCAGGACTCTCATCTTCATCTGAATACCAGGACCTTCATCTTCACTTAAACACCAAGACTCTTGTCTTCATCTTCATCTTCATCTGAAGACCAGGACTCTTGTCTTCATCTGAAGACCAGGACTCTCGTCTTCATCTTCACCTGAACACCAGGACTCTCGTCTTCCTGTTCATCTTCATCTGAAGACCAGGATCCTTATCATCAAGTGAAGACCAGGACTCTCATTTTCATCTGAATACCAGGACCTTCATCTTCACTTGAACACCAAGACTCTTGTCTTCATCTTCATCTTCATCTGAAGACCAGGACTCTCGTCTTCATCTTCACCTGAACACCAGGACTCTCGTCTTCCTGTTCATCTTCATCTGAAGACCAGGATCCTTATCATCAAGTGAAGACCAGGACTCTCATCTTCATCTGAATACCAGGACCTTCATCTTCACTTGAACACCAAGACTCTTGTCTTCATCTTCATCTGAAGACCAGGACTCTTGTCTTCATCTGAAGACCAGGACTCACGTCTTCATCTTCACCTGAACACTAGGACTCTCGTCTTCCTGTTCATCTTCATCTGAAGACCAGGATCCTTATCATCAAGTGAAGACCAGGACTGTCATCTTCATCTGAATACCAGGACCTTCATCTTCACTTGAACAACAAGACTCTTGTCTTCATCTTCATCTTCATCTGAAGACCAGGACTCTTGTCTTCATCTGAAGACCAGGACTCTCGTCTTCATCTTCACCTGAACACCAGGACTTTCGTCTTCCTGTTCATCTTCATCTGAAGACCAGGACTCTTGTCTTCATCTTCACCTGAACACCAGGACTCTCGTCTTCCTGTTCATCTTCATCTGAACACCAGGACCCTCGTCTTCATCTGAATACCAGGACCTTAATCTTCACTTGTACACCAAGACTCTTGTCTTCATTTTCATCTTCATCTGAAGACCAGGACTCTCGTCTTCATCTGAAGACCAGGACGCTTGTCTTCATCTTCATCTGAACACCAGGACCCTCATCTTCATCTGAATACCAGGACCTTCATCTTCACTTGAACACCAAGACTCTTGTCTTCATCTTCATCTGAAGACCAGGACTCTTGTCTTCATCTGAAGACCAGGACTCTCGTCTTCATCTTCACCTGAACACCAGGACTCTCGTCTTCCTGTTCATCTTCATCTGAAGACCAGGATCCTTATCATCAAGTGAAGACCAGGACTCTCATCTTCATCTGAATACCAGGACCTTCATCTTCACGTGAACACCAAGACTCTTGTCTTCATCTTCATCTGAAGACCAGGACTCTCGTCTTCATCTTCACCTGAACACCAGGACTCTCGTCTTCCTGTTCATCTTCATCTGAAGACCAGGATCCTTATCATCAAGTGAAGACCAGGACTCTCATCTTCATCTGAATACCAGGACCTTCATCTTCACTTGAACACCAAGACTCTTGTCTTCATCTTCATCTGAAGACAAAGACTCTTGTCTTCATCTGAAGACCAGGACTCACGTCTTCATCTTCACCTGAACACCAGGACTTTCGTCTTCCTGTTCATCTTCATCTGAAGACCAGGATCCTTATCATCAAGTGAAGACCAGGACTGTCGTCTTCATCTGAATACCAGGACCTTCATCTTCACTTGAACAACAAGACTCTTGTCTTCATCTTCATCTGAAGACCAGGACTCTTGTCTTCATCTGAAGACCAGGACTCTCGTCTTCATCTTCACCTGAACACCAGGACTTTCGTCTTCCCATTCATCTTCATCTGAAGACCAGGACTCTTGTCTTCATCTTCACCTGAACACCAGGACTCTCGTCTTCCTGTTCATCTTCATCTGAACACCAGGACCCTCGTCTTCATCTTAATACCAGGACCTTAATCTTCACTTGTACACCAAGACTCTTGTCTTCATTTTCATCTTCATCTGAAGACCAGGACTGTCGTCTTCATCTGAAGACCAGGACGCTTTTCTTCATCTTCATCTGAACACCAGGACCCTCATCTTCATCCTAATACCAGGACCTTCATCTTCACTTTAACACCAAGACTCTTGTCTTCATCTTCATCTGAAGACCAGGACTCTTGTCTTCATCTGAAGACCAGGACTCTCGTCTTCATCTTCACCTGAACACCAGGACTCTCGTCTTCCTGTTCATCTTCATCTGAAGACCAGGATCCATATCATCAAGTGAAGACCAGGACTCTCATCTTCATCTGAATACCAGGACCTTCATCTTCACTTGAACACCAAGACTCTTGTCTTCATCTTCATCTGAAGACCAGGACTCTTGTCTTCATCTGAAGACCAGGACTCACGTCTTCATCTTCACCTGAACACCAGGACTCTCGTCTTCCTGTTCATCTTCATCTGAAGACCAGGATCCTTATCATCAAGTGAAGACCAGGACTGTCATCTTCATCTGAATACCAGGACCTTCATCTTCACTTGAACAACAAGACTCTTGTCTTCATCTTCATCTTCATCTGAAGACCAGGACTCTTGTCTTCATCTGAAGACCAGGACTCTCGTCTTCATCTTCACCTGAACACCAGGACTTTCGTCTTCCTGTTCATCTTCATCTGAAGACCAGGACTCTTGTCTTCATCTTCACCTGAACACCAGGACTCTCGTCTTCCTGTTCATCTTCATCTGAACACCAGGACCCTCGTCTTCATCTGAATACCAGGACCTTAATCTTCACTTGTACACCAAGACTCTTGTCTTCTTCTTCATCTGAAGACGAGGACTCTTGTCTTCATCTGAAGACCAGGACTCTCGTCTTCATCTTCATCTGAACACCAGGACTCTCATCTTCATCTGAATACCAGGACCTTCATCTTTACTTGAACACCAAGACTCTTGTCTTCATCTTCATCTAAAGACCAGGACTCTTGTCTTCATCTGAAGACCAGGACTCTCGTCTTCATCTTCACCTGAACACCAGGACTCTCGTCTTCCTGTTCATCTTCATCTGAAGACCAGGATCCTTATCATCAAGTGAAGACCAGGACTCTCATCTTCATCTGAATACCAGGACCTTCATCTTCACTTGAACACCAAGACTCTTGTCTTCATCTTCATCTGAAGACCAGGACTCTCGTCTTCATCTTCACCTGAACACCAGGACTCTTGTCCTCCTGTTCATCTTCATCTGAAGACCAGGATCGTGATCATCAACTGAAGACCAGGACTCTCATCTTCATCTGAATACCAGGACCTTCATCTTCACTTGAACACCAAGACTCTTGTCTTCATCTTCATCTGAAGACCAGGACTCTCGTCTTCATATTCACCTGAACATCAGCACTCTTGTCTTCCTGTTCATCTTCATCTGAAGACCAGGATCCTTATCATCAAGTGAAGACCAGGACTCTCATCTTCATCTGAATACCAGGACCTTCATCTTCACTTGAACACCAAGACTCTTGTCTTCATCTTCATCTGAAGACCAGGACTCTTGTCTTCATCTGAAGACCAGGACTCTCGTCTTCATCTTCACCTGAACACCAGGACTCTCGTCTTCCTGTTCTTCATCTGAAGACCAGGATCCTTATCATCAAGTGAAGACCAGGACTCTCATCTTCATCTGAATACCAGGACCTTCATCTTCACTTGAACACCAAGACTCTTGTCTTCATCTTCATCTGAAGACCAGGACTCTTGTCTTCATCTGAACACCAGGACGCTTGTCTTCATCTTCATATGACCACCAGGACCCTCATCTTCATCTGAATACCAGGACCTTCATCTTCACTTGAACACCAAGACTCTTGTCTTCATCTTCATCTGAAGACCAGGACTCTTGTCTTCATCTGAAGACCATGACTCTCGTCTTCATCTTCACCTGAACACCAGGACTCTCGTCTTCCTGTTCATCTTCATCTGAAGACCATGATCCTTATCATCAAGTGAAGACCAGGAGTCTCATCTTCATCTGAATACCAGGACCTTCATCTTCACTTGAACACCAAGACTCTTGTCTTCATCTTCATCTTCATCTGTAGACCAGGACTCTTGTCTTCATCTGAAGACCAGGACTCTCGTCTTCCTGTTCATCTTCATCTGAAGACCAGGATCCTTATCATCAAGTGAAGACCAGGACTGTCGTCTTCATCTGAATTCCAGGACCTTCATCTTCACTTGAACAACAAGACTCTTGTCTTCATCTTCATCTGAAGACCAGGACTCTTGTCTTCATCTGAAGACCAGGACTCTCGTCTTCATCTTCACCTGAACACCAGGACTTTCGTCTTCCTGTTCATCGTCATCTGAAGACCAGGATCCTTATCATCAAGTGAAGACCTGGACTCTCATCTTCATCTGAATACCAGGACCTTCATCTTCACTTGAACACCAAGACTCTTGTCTTCATCTTCATCTGAAGACCAGGACTCTCGTCTTCATCTTCACCTGAACACCAGGACTCTCGTCTTCCTGTTCATCTTCATCTGAAGACCAGGATCCTTATCATCAAGTGAAGACCAGGACTTTCGTCTTCATCTGAATACCAGGACCTTCATCTTGACTTGAACAACAAGACTCTTGTCTTCATCTTCATCTGAAGACCAGGACTCTTGTCTTCATCTGAAGACCAGGACTCTCTTCTTCATCTGAAGACCAGGACTCTCGTCTTCATCTTCACCTGAACACCAGGACTTTCGTCTTCCTGTTCATCTTCATCTGAAGACCAGGACTCTTTTCTTCATCTTCACCTGAACACCAGGACTCTCGTCTTCCTGTTCATCTTCATCTGAACACCAGGACCCTCGTCTTCATCTGAATACCAGGACCTTAATCTTCACTTGTACACCAAGACTCTTGTCTTCATTTTCATCTTCATCTGAAGACCAGGACTGTCGTCTTCATCTGAAGACCAGGACGCTTGTCTTCATCTTCATCTGAACACCAGGACCCTCATCTTCATCCTAATACCAGGACCTTCATCTTCACTTGAACACCAAGACTCTTGTCTTCATCTTCATCTGAAGACCAGGACTCTTGTCTTCATCTGAAGACCAGGACTCTCGTCTTCATCTTCACCTGAACACCAGGACTCTCGTCTTCCTGTTCATCTTCATCTGAAGACCAGGATCCTTATCATCAAGTGAAGACCAGGACTCTCATCTTCATCTGAATACCAGGACCTTCATCTTCACTTGAACACCAAGACTCTTGTCTTCATCTTCATCTGAAGTCCAGGACTCTTGTCTTCATCTGAAGACCAGGACGCTTGTCTTCATCTTCATATGAACACCAGGACCCTCATCTTCATCTGAATACCAGAACCTTCATCTTCACTTGAACACCAAGACTCTTGTCTTCATCTTCATCTGAAGACCAGGACTCTTGTCTTCATCTGCAGACAATGACTCTCATCTTCATCTTCACCTGAACACCAGGACTCTCGTCTTCCTGTTCATCTTCATCTGAAGACCATGATCCTTATCATCAAGTGAAGACCAGGACTCTCATCTTCATCTGAATACCAGGACCTTCATCTTCACTTAAACACCAAGACTCTTGTCTTCATCTTCATCTTCATCTGAAGACCAGGACTCTTGTCTTCATCTGAAGACCAGGACTCTCGTCTTCATCTTCACCTGAACACCAGGACTCTCGTCTTCCTGTTCATCTTCATCTGAAGACCAGGATCCTTATCATCAAGTGAAGACCAGGACTCTCATCTTCATCTGAATACCAGGACCTTCATCTTCACTTGAACACCAAGACTCTTGTCTTCATCTTCATCTGAAGACCAGGACTCTCGTCTTCATCTTCACCTGAACACCAGGACTCTCGTCTTCCTGTTCATCTTCATCTGAAGACCAGGATCCTTATCATCAAGTGAAGACCAGGACTCTCATCTTCATCTGAATACCAGGACCTTCATCTTCACTTGAACACCAAGACTCTTGTCTTCATCTTCATCTGAAGACCAGGACTCTTGTCTTCATCTGAAGACCAGGACTCTTGTCTTCATCTTCACCTGAACACCAGGACTCTCGTCTTCCTGTTCATCTTCATCTGAAGACCAGGATCCTTATCATCAAGTGAAGACCAGGACTGTCATCTTCATCTGAATACCAGGACCTTCATCTTCACTTGAACAACAAGACTCTTGTCTTCATCTTCATCTTCATCTGAAGACCAGGACTCTTGTCTTCATCTGAAGACCAGGACTCTCGTCTTCATCTTCACCTGAACACCAGGACTTTCGTCTTCCTGTTCATCTTCATCTGAAGACCAGGACTCTTGTCTTCATCTTCACCTGAACACCAGGACTCTCGTCTTCCTGTTCATCTTCATCTGAAGACCAGGACCCCCATCTTCATCTGAATACCAGGACCTTAATCTTCACTTGTACACCAAGACTCTTGTCTTCATTTTCATCTTCATCTGAAGACCAGGACTGTCGTCTTCATCTGAAGACCAGGACGCTTGTCTTCATCTTCATCTGAACACCAGGACCCTCATCTTCATCTGAATACCAGGACCTTCATCTTCACTTGAACACCAAGACTCTTGTCTTCATCTTCATCTGAAGACCAGGACTCTTGTCTTCATCTGAAGACCAGGACTCTCGTCTTCATCTTCACCTGAACACCAGGACTCTCGTCTTCCTGTTCATCTTCATCTGAAGACCAGGATCCTTATCATCAAGTGAAGACCAGGACTCTCATCTTCATCTGAATACCAGGACCTTCATCTTCACGTGAACACCAAGACTCTTGTCTTCATCTTCATCTGAAGACCAGGACTCTCGTCTTCATCTTCACCTGAACACCAGGACTCTCGTCTTCCTGTTCATCTTCATCTGAAGACCAGGATCCTTATCATCAAGTGAAGACCAGGACTCTCATCTTCATCTGAATACCAGGACCTTCATCTTCACTTGAACACCAAGACTCTTGTCTTCATCTTCATCTGAAGACCAGGACTCTTGTCTTCATCTGAAGACCAGGACTCACGTCTTCATCTTCACCTGAACACCAGGACTTTCGTCTTCCTGTTCATCTTCATCTGAAGACCAGGATCCTTATCATCAAGTGAAGACCAGGACTGTCGTCTTCATCTGAATACCAGGACCTTCATCTTCACTTGAACAACAAGACTCTTGTCTTCATCTTCATCTGAAGACCAGGACTCTTGTCTTCATCTGAAGACCAGGACTCTCGTCTTCATCTTCACCTGAACACCAGGACTTTCGTCTTCCTGTTCATCTTCATCTGAAGACCAGGACTCTTGTCTTCATCTTCACCTGAACACCAGGACTCTCGTCTTCCTGTTCATCTTCATCTGAACACCAGGACCCTCGTCTTCATCTGAATACCAGGACCTTAATCTTCACTTGTACACCAAGACTCTTGTCTTCATTTTCATCTTCATCTGAAGACCAGGACTGTCGTCTTCATCTGAAGACCAGGACGCTTGTCTTCATCTTCATCTGAACACCAGGACCCTCATCTTCATCCTAATACCAGGACCTTCATCTTCACTTGAACACCAAGACTCTTGTCTTCATCTTCATCTGAAGACCAGGACTCTTGTCTTCATCTGAAGACCAGGACGCTTGTCTTCATCTTCATCTGAATACCAGAACCTTCATCTTCACTTGAACACCAAGACTCTTGTCTTCATCTTCATCTGAAGACCAGGACTCTTGTCTTCATCTGAAGACAATGACTCTCATCTTCATCTTCACCTGAACACCAGGACTCTCGTCTTCCTGTTCATCTTCATCTGAAGACCATGATCCTTATCATCAAGTGAAGACCAGGACTCTCATCTTCATCTGAATACCAGGACCTTCATCTTCACTTAAACACCAAGACTCTTGTCTTCATCTTCATCTTCATCTGAAGACCAGGACTCTTGTCTTCATCTGAAGACCAGGACTCTCGTCTTCATCTTCACCTGAACACCAGGACTCTCGTCTTCCTGTTCATCTTCATCTGAAGACCAGGATCCTTATCATCAAGTGAAGACCAGGACTCTCATCTTCATCTGAATACCAGGACCTTCATCTTCACTTGAACACCAAGACTCTTGTCTTCATCTTCATCTGAAGACCAGGACTCTTGTCTTCATCTGAAGACCAGGACTCACGTCTTCATCTTCACCTGAACACCAGGACTCTCGTCTTCCTTTTCATCTTCATCTGAAGACCAGGATCCTTATCATCAAGTGAAGACCAGGACTGTCATCTTCATCTGAATACCAGGACCTTCATCTTCACTTGAACAACAAGACTCTTGTCTTCATCTTCATCTTCATCTGAAGACCAGGACTCTTGTCTTCATCTGAAGACCAGGACTCACGTCTTCATCTTCACCTGAACACCAGGACTTTCGTCTTCCTGTTCATCTTCATCTGAAGACCAGGATCCTTATCATCAAGTGAAGACCAGGACTGTCGTCTTCATCTGAATACCAGGACCTTCATCTTCACTTGAACACCAAGACTCTTGTCTTCATCTTCATCTGAAGACCAGGACTCTTGTCTTCATCTGAAGACCAGGACTCACGTCTTCATCTTCACCTGAACACCAGGACTCTCGTCTTCCTGTTCATCTTCATCTGAAGACCAGGATCCTTATCATCAAGTGAAGACCAGGACTCTCATCTTCATCTGAATACCAGGACCTTCATCTTCACTTGAACACCAAGACTCCTGTCTTCATCTTCATCTGAAGACCAGGACTCTTGTCTTCATCTGAAGACCAGGACGCTTGTCTTCATCTTCATATGAACACCAGGACCCTCATCTTCATCTGAATACCAGAACCTTCATCTTCACTTGAACACCAAGACTCTTGTCTTCATCTTCATCTGAAGACCAGGACTCTTGTCTTCATCTGAAGACAATGACTCTCATCTTCATCTTCACCTGAACACCAGGACTCTCGTCTTCCTGTTCATCTTCATCTGAAGACCATGATCCTTATCATCAAGTGAAGACCAGGACTCTCATCTTCATCTGAATACCAGGACCTTCATCTTCACTTAAACACCAAGACTCTTGTCTTCATCTTCATCTTCATCTGAAGACCAGGACTCTTGTCTTCATCTGAAGACCAGGACTCTCGTCTTCATCTTCACCTGAACACCAGGACTCTCGTCTTCCTGTTCATCTTCATCTGAAGACCAGGATCCTTATCATCAAGTGAAGACCAGGACTCTCATTTTCATCTGAATACCAGGACCTTCATCTTCACTTGAACACCAAGACTCTTGTCTTCATCTTCATCTTCATCTGAAGACCAGGACTCTCGTCTTCATCTTCACCTGAACACCAGGACTCTCGTCTTCCTGTTCATCTTCATCTGAAGACCAGGATCCTTATCATCAAGTGAAGACCAGGACTCTCATCTTCATCTGAATACCAGGACCTTCATCTTCACTTGAACACCAAGACTCTTGTCTTCATCTTCATCTGAAGACCAGGACTCTTGTCTTCATCTGAAGACCAGGACTCACGTCTTCATCTTCACCTGAACACTAGGACTCTCGTCTTCCTGTTCATCTTCATCTGAAGACCAGGATCCTTATCATCAAGTGAAGACCAGGACTGTCATCTTCATCTGAATACCAGGACCTTCATCTTCACTTGAACAACAAGACTCTTGTCTTCATCTTCATCTTCATCTGAAGACCAGGACTCTTGTCTTCATCTGAAGACCAGGACTCTCGTCTTCATCTTCACCTGAACACCAGGACTTTCGTCTTCCTGTTCATCTTCATCTGAAGACCAGGACTCTTGTCTTCATCTTCACCTGAACACCAGGACTCTCGTCTTCCTGTTCATCTTCATCTGAACACCAGGACCCTCGTCTTCATCTGAATACCAGGACCTTAATCTTCACTTGTACACCAAGACTCTTGTCTTCATTTTCATCTTCATCTGAAGACCAGGACTCTCGTCTTCATCTGAAGACCAGGACGCTTGTCTTCATCTTCATCTGAACACCAGGACCCTCATCTTCATCTGAATACCAGGACCTTCATCTTCACTTGAACACCAAGACTCTTGTCTTCATCTTCATCTGAAGACCAGGACTCTTGTCTTCATCTGAAGACCAGGACTCTCGTCTTCATCTTCACCTGAACACCAGGACTCTCGTCTTCCTGTTCATCTTCATCTGAAGACCAGGATCCTTATCATCAAGTGAAGACCAGGACTCTCATCTTCATCTGAATACCAGGACCTTCATCTTCACGTGAACACCAAGACTCTTGTCTTCATCTTCATCTGAAGACCAGGACTCTCGTCTTCATCTTCACCTGAACACCAGGACTCTCGTCTTCCTGTTCATCTTCATCTGAAGACCAGGATCCTTATCATCAAGTGAAGACCAGGACTCTCATCTTCATCTGAATACCAGGACCTTCATCTTCACTTGAACACCAAGACTCTTGTCTTCATCTTCATCTGAAGACAAAGACTCTTGTCTTCATCTGAAGACCAGGACTCACGTCTTCATCTTCACCTGAACACCAGGACTTTCGTCTTCCTGTTCATCTTCATCTGAAGACCAGGACGCTTGTCTTCATCTTCATCTGAACACCAGGACCCTCATCTTCATCCTAATACCAGGACCTTCATCTTCACTTGAACACCAAGACTCTTGTCTTCATCTTCATCTGAAGACCAGGACTCTTGTCTTCATCTGAAGACCAGGACTCTCGTCTTCATCTTCACCTGAACACCAGGACTCTCGTCTTCCTGTTCATCTTCATCTGAAGACCAGGATCCTTATCATCAAGTGAAGACCAGGACTCTCATCTTCATCTGAATACCAGGACCTTCATCTTCACTTGAACACCAAGACTCTTGTCTTCATCTTCATCTGAAGACCAGGACTCTTGTCTTCATCTGAAGACCAGGACGCTTGTCTTCATCTTCATATGAACACCAGGACCCTCATCTTCATCTGAATACCAGAACCTTCATCTTCACTTGAACACCAAGACTCTTGTCTTCATCTTCATCTGAAGACCAGGACTCCTGTCTTCATCTGAAGACCAGGACTCTCGTCTTCATCTTCACCTGAACACCAGGACTCTCGTCTTCCTGTTCATCTTCATCTGAAGACCAGGATCCATATCATCAAGTGAAGACCAGGACTCTCATCTTCATCTGAATACCAGGACCTTCATCTTCACTTGAACACCAAGACTCTTGTCTTCATCTTCATCTGAAGACCAGGACTCTTGTCTTCATCTGAAGACCAGGACTCACGTCTTCATCTTCACCTGAACACCAGGACTCTCGTCTTCCTGTTCATCTTCATCTGAAGACCAGGATCCTTATCATCAAGTGAAGACCAGGACTGTCATCTTCATCTGAATACCAGGACCTTCATCTTCACTTGAACAACAAGACTCTTGTCTTCATCTTCATCTTCATCTGAAGACCAGGACTCTTGTCTTCATCTGAAGACCAGGACTCTCGTCTTCATCTTCACCTGAACACCAGGACTTTCGTCTTCCTGTTCATCTTCACCTGAACACCAGGACTCTCGTCTTCCTGTTCATCTTCATCTGAACACCAGGACCCTCGTCTTCATCTGAATACCAGGACCTTCATCTTCACTTGTACACCAAGACTCTTGTCTTCTTCTTCATCTGAAGACGAGGACTCTTGTCTTCATCTGAAGACCAGGACTCTCGTCTTCATCTTCATCTGAACACCAGGACTCTCATCTTCATCTGAATACCAGGACCTTCATCTTTACTTGAACACCAAGACTCTTGTCTTCATCTTCATCTAAAGACCAGGACTCTTGTCTTCATCTGAAGACCAGGACTCTCGTCTTCATCTTCACCTGAACACCAGGACTCTCGTCTTCCTGTTCATCTTCATCTGAAGACCAGGATCCTTATCATCAAGTGAAGACCAGGACTCTCATCTTCATCTGAATACCAGGACCTTCATCTTCACTTGAACACCAAGACTCTTGTCTTCATCTTCATCTGAAGACCAGGACTCTCGTCTTCATCTTCACCTGAACACCAGGACTCTTGTCCTCCTGTTCATCTTCATCTGAAGACCAGGATCGTGATCATCAACTGAAGACCAGGACTCTCATCTTCATCTGAATACCAGGACCTTCATCTTCACTTGAACACCAAGACTCTTGTCTTCATCTTCATCTGAAGACCAGGACTCTCGTCTTCATATTCACCTGAACATCAGGACTCTTGTCTTCCTGTTCATCTTCATCTGAAGACCAGGATCCTTATCATCAAGTGAAGACCAGGACTCTCATCTTCATCTGAATACCAGGACCTTCATCTTCACTTGAACACCAAGACTCTTGTCTTCATCTTCATCTGAAGACCAGGACTCTTGTCTTCATCTGAAGACCAGGACTCTCGTCTTCATCTTCACCTGAACACCAGGACTCTCGTCTTCCTGTTCTTCATCTGAAGACCAGGATCCTTATCATCAAGTGAAGACCAGGACTCTCATCTTCATCTGAATACCAGGACCTTCATCTTCACTTGAACACCAAGACTCTTGTCTTCATCTTCATCTGAAGACCAGGACTCTTGTCTTCATCTGAACACCAGGACGCTTGTCTTCATCTTCATATGACCACCAGGACCCTCATCTTCATCTGAATACCAGGACCTTCATCTTCACTTGAACACCAAGACTCTTGTCTTCATCTTCATCTGAAGACCAGGACTCTTGTCTTCATCTGTAGACCATGACTCTCGTCTTCATCTTCACCTGAACACCAGGACTCTCGTCTTCCTGTTCATCTTCATCTGAAGACCATGATCCTTATCATCAAGTGAAGACCAGGAGTCTCATCTTCATCTGAATACCAGGACCTTCATCTTCACTTGAACACCAAGACTCTTGTCTTCATCTTCATCTTCATCTGTAGACCAGGACTCTTGTCTTCATCTGAAGACCAGGACTCTCGTCTTCCTGTTCATCTTCATCTGAAGACCAGGATCCTTATCATCAACTGAAGACCAGGACTCTCATCTCCATCTGATTACCAGGACCTTCATCTTCATCTGAAAACCAAGACTCTTGTCTTCATCTTCATCTGAACACCAGGACTCTCGTCTTCATCTGAACACCAGGACTCTCATCTTCATCTGAATACCAGGACCTTCATCTTCACTTGAACACCAAGACTCTTGTCTTCATCTTCATCTAAAGACCAGGACTCTTGTCTTCATCTGAAGACCAGGACTCTCGTCTTCATCTTCACCTGAACACCAGGACTCTCGTCTTCCTTTTCATCTTCATCTGAAGACCAGGACCCCCATCTTCATCTGAATACCAGGACCTTAATCTTCACTTGTACACCAAGACTCTTGTCTTCATTTTCATCTTCATCTGAAGACCAGGACTGTCGTCTTCATCTGAAGACCAGGACGCTTGTCTTCATCTTCATCTGAACACCAGGACCCTCATCTTCATCTGAATACCAGGACCTTCATCTTCACTTGAACACCAAGACTCTTGTCTTCATCTTCATCTGAAGACCAGGACTCTTGTCTTCATCTGAAGACCAGGACTCTCGTCTTCATCTTCACCTGAACACCAGGACTCTCGTCTTCCTGTTCATCTTCATCTGAAGACCAGGATCCTTATCATCAAGTGAAGACCAGGACTCTCATCTTCATCTGAATACCAGGACCTTCATCTTCACGTGAACACCAAGACTCTTGTCTTCATCTTCATCTGAAGACCAGGACTCTCGTCTTCATCTTCACCTGAACACCAGGACTCTCGTCTTCCTGTTCATCTTCATCTGAAGACCAGGATCCTTATCATCAAGTGAAGACCAGGACTCTCATCTTCATCTGAATACCAGGACCTTCATCTTCACTTGAACACCAAGACTCTTGTCTTCATCTTCATCTGAAGACCAGGACTCTTGTCTTCATCTGAAGACCAGGACTCACGTCTTCATCTTCACCTGAACACCAGGACTTTCGTCTTCCTGTTCATCTTCATCTGAAGACCAGGATCCTTATCAACAAGTGAAGACCAGGACTGTCGTCTTCATCTGAATACCAGGACCTTCATCTTCACTTGAACAACAAGACTCTTGTCTTCATCTTCATCTGAAGACCAGGACTCTTGTCTTCATCTGAAGACCAGGACTCTCGTCTTCCTCTTCACCTGAACACCAGGACTTTCGTCTTCCTGTTCATCTTCATCTGAAGACCAGGACTCTTGTCTTCATCTTCACCTGAACACCAGGACTCTCGTCTTCCTGTTCATCTTCATCTGAACACCAGGACCCTCGTCTTCATCTGAATACCAGGACCTTAATCTTCACTTGTACACCAAGACTCTTGTCTTCATTTTCATCTTCATCTGAAGACCAGGACTGTCGTCTTCATCTGAAGACCAGGACGCTTGTCTTCATCTTCATCTGAACACCAGGACCCTCATCTTCATCCTAATACCAGGACCTTCATCTTCACTTGAACACCAAGACTCCTGTCTTCATCTTCATCTGAAGACCAGGACTCTTGTCTTCATCTGAAGACCAGGACTCTCGTCTTCATCTTCACCTGAACACCAGGACTCTCGTCTTCCTGTTCATCTTCATCTGAAGACCAGGATCCTTATCATCAAGTGAAGACCAGGACTCTCATCTTCATCTGAATACCAGGACCTTCATCTTCACTTGAACACCAAGACTCTTGTCTTCATCTTCATCTGAAGACCAGGACTCTTGTCTTCATCTGAAGACCAGGACGCTTGTCTTCATCTTCATATGAACACCAGGACCCTCATCTTCATCTGAATACCAGAACCTTCATCTTCACTTGAACACCAAGACTCTTGTCTTCATCTTCATCTGAAGACCAGGACTCTTGTCTTCATCTGAAGACAATGACTCTCATCTTCATCTTCACCTGAACACCAGGACTCTCGTCTTCCTGTTCATCTTCATCTGAAGACCATGATCCTTATCATCAAGTGAAGACCAGGACTCTCATCTTCATCTGAATACCAGGACCTTCATCTTCACTTAAACACCAAGACTCTTGTCTTCATCTTCATCTTCATCTGAAGACCAGGACTCTTGTCTTCATCTGAAGACCAGGACTCTCGTCTTCATCTTCACCTGAACACCAGGACTCTCGTCTTCCTGTTCATCTTCATCTGAAGACCAGGATCCTTATCATCAAGTGAAGACCAGGACTCTCATCTTCATCTGAAGACCAGGACTCTCGTCTTCATCTTCACCTGAACACCAGGACTCTCGTCTTCCTGTTCATCTTCATCTGAAGACCAGGATCCTTATCATCAAGTGAAGACCAGGACTCTCATCTTCATCTGAATACCAGGACCTTCATCTTCACTTGAACACCAAGACTCTTGTCTTCATCTTCATCTGAAGACCAGGACTCTTGTCTTCATCTGAACACCAGGACGCTTGTCTTCATCTTCATATGACCACCAGGACCCTCATCTTCATCTGAATACCAGGACCTTCATCTTCACTTGAACACCAAGACTCTTGTCTTCATCTTCATCTGAAGACCAGGACTCTTGTCTTCATCTGAAGACCATGACTCTCGTCTTCATCTTCACCTGAACACCAGGACTCTCGTCTTCCTGTTCATCTTCATCTGAAGACCATGATCCTTATCATCAAGTGAAGACCAGGAGTCTCATCTTCATCTGAATACCAGGACCTTCATCTTCACTTGAACACCAAGACTCTTGTCTTCATCTTCATCTTCATCTGTAGACCAGGACTCTTGTCTTCATCTGAAGACCAGGACTCTCGTCTTCCTGTTCATCTTCATCTGAAGACCAGGATCCTTATCATCAACTGAAGACCAGGACTCTCATCTCCATCTGATTACCAGGACCTTCATCTTCATCTGAAAACCAAGACTCTTGTCTTCATCTTCATCTGAACACCAGGACTCTCGTCTTCATCTGAACACCAGGACTCTCATCTTCATCTGAATACCAGGACCTTCATCTTCACTTGAACACCAAGACTCTTGTCTTCATCTTCATCTAAAGACCAGGACTCTTGTCTTCATCTGAAGACCAGGACTCTCGTCTTCATCTTCACCTGAACACCAGGACTCTCGTCTTCCTGTTCATCTTCATCTGAAGACCAGGACCCCCATCTTCATCTGAATACCAGGACCTTAATCTTCACTTGTACACCAAGACTCTTGTCTTCATTTTCATCTTCATCTGAAGACCAGGACTGTCGTCTTCATCTGAAGACAAGGACGCTTGTCTTCATCTTCATCTGAACACCAGGACCCTCATCTTCATCTGAATACCAGGACCTTCATCTTCACTTGAACACCAAGACTCTTGTCTTCATCTTCATCTGAAGACCTGGACTCTTGTCTTCATCTGAAGACCAGGACTCTCGTCTTCATCTTCACCTGAACACCAGGACTCTCATCTTCCTGTTCATCTTCATCTGAAGACCAGGATCCTTATCATCAAGTGAAGACCAGGACTCTCATCTTCATCTGAATACCAGGACCTTCATCTTCACTTGAACACCAAGACTCTTGTCTTCATCTTCATCTGAAGACCAGGACTCTTGTCTTCATCTGAAGACCAGGACTCACGTCTTCATCTTCACCTGAACACCAGGACTTTCGTCTTCCTGTTCATCTTCATCTGAAGACCAGGATCCTTATCATCAAGTGAAGACCAGGACTGTCGTCTTCATCTGAATACCAGGACCTTCATCTTCACTTGAACAACAAGACTCTTGTCTTCATCTTCATCTGAAGACCAGGACTCTTGTCTTCATCTGAAGACCAGGACTCTCGTCTTCATCTTCACCTGAACACCAGGACTTTCGTGTTCCTTTTCATCTTCATCTGAAGACCAGGACTCTTGTCTTCATCTTCACCTGAACACCAGGACTCTCGTCTTCCTGTTCATCTTCATCTGAACACCAGGACCCTCGTCTTCATCTGAATACCAGGACCTTAATCTTCACTTGTACACCAAGACTCTTGTCTTCATTTTCATCTTCATCTGAAGACCAGGACTGTCGTCTTCATCTGAAGACCAGGACGCTTGTCTTCATCTTCATATGAACACCAGGACCCTCATCTTCATCTGAATACCAGAACCTTCATCTTCACTTGAACACCAAGACTCCTGTCTTCATCTTCATCTGAAGACCAGGACTCTTGTCTTCATCTGAAGACAATGACTCTCATCTTCATCTTCACCTGAACACCAGGACTCTCGTCTTCCTGTTCATCTTCATCTGAAGACCATGATCCTTATCATCAAGTGAAGACCAGGACTCTCATCTTCATCTGAATACCAGGACCTTCATCTTCACTTAAACACCAAGACTCTTGTCTTCATCTTCATCTTCATCTGAAGACCAGGACTCTTGTCTTCATCTGAAGACCAGGACTCTCGTCTTCATTTTCACCTGAACACCAGGACTCTCGTCTTCCTGTTCATCTTCATCTGAAGACCAGGATCCTTATCATCAAGTGAAGACCAGGACTCTCATCTTCATCTGAAGACCAGGACCTTCATCTTCACTTGAACACCAAGACTCTTGTCTTCATCTTCATCTGAAGACCAGGACTCTCGTCTTCATCTTCACCTGAACACCAGGACTCTCGTCTTCCTGTTCATCTTCATCTGAAGACCAGGATCCTTATCATCAAGTGAAGACCAGGACTCTCATCTTCATCTGAATACCAGGACCTTCATCTTCACTTGAACACCAAGACTCTTGTCTTCATCTTCATCTGAAGACCAGGACTCTTGTCTTCATGTGAAGACCATGACTCACGTCTTCATCTTCACCTGAACACCAGGACTCTCGTCTTCCTGTTCATCTTCATCTGAAGACCAGGATCCTTATCATCAAGTGAAGACCAGGACTGTCATCTTCATCTGAATACCAGGACCTTCATCTTCACTTGAACAACAAGACTCTTTTCTTCATCTTCATCTTCATCTGAAGACCAGGACTCTTGTCTTCATCTGAAGACCAGGACTCACGTCTTCATCTTCACCTGAACACCAGGACTTTCGTCTTCCTGTTCATCTTCATCTGAAGACCAGGATCCTTATCATCAAGTGAAGACCAGGACTGTCGTCTTCATCTGAATACCAGGACCTTCATCTTCACTTGAACAACAAGACTCTTGTCTTCATCTTCATCTGAAGACCAGGACTCTTGTCTTCATCTGAAGACCAGGACTCTCGTCTTCATCTTCACCTGAACACCAGGACTTTCGTCTTCCTGTTCATCTTCACCTGAAGACCAGGACTCCTGTCTTCATCTTCACCTGAACACCAGGACTCTCGTCTTCCTGTTCATCTTCATCTGAACACCAGGACCCTCGTCTTCATCTGAATACCAGGACCTTAATCTTCACTTGTACACCAAGACTCTTGTCTTCATTTTCATCTTCATCTGAAGACCAGGACTGTCGTCTTCATCTGAAGACCAGGACGCTTGTCTTCATCTTCATCTGAACACCAGGACCCTCATCTTCATCCTAATACCAGGACCTTCATCTTCACTTGAACACCAAGACTCTTGTCTTCATCTTCATCTGAAGACCAGGACTCTTGTCTTCATCTGAAGACCAGGACTCTCGTCTTCATCTTCACCTGAACACCAGGACTCTCGTCTTCCTGTTCATCTTCATCTGAAGACCAGGATCCTTATCATCAAGTGAAGACCAGGACTCTCATCTTCATCTGAATACCAGGACCTTCATCTTCACTTGAACACCAAGACTCTTGTCTTCATCTTCATCTGAAGACCAGGACTCTTGTCTTCATCTGAAGACCAGGACGCTTGTCTTCATCTTCATATGAACACCAGGACCCTCATCTTCATCTGAATACCAGAACCTTCATCTTCACTTGAACACCAAGACTCTTGTCTTCATCTTCATCTGAAGACCAGGACTCTTGTCTTCATCTGAAGACAATGACTCTCATCTTCATCTTCACCTGAACACCAGGACTCTCGTCTTCCTGTTCATCTTCATCTGAAGACCATGATCCTTATCATCAAGTGAAGACCAGGACTCTCATCTTCATCTGAATACCAGGACCTTCATCTTCACTTAAACACCAAGACTCTTGTCTTCATCTTCATCTTCATCTGAAGACCAGGACTCTTGTCTTCATCTGAAGACCAGGACTCTCGTCTTCATCTTCACCTGAACACCAGGACTCTCGTCTTCCTGTTCATCTTCATCTGAAGACCAGGATCCTTATCATCAAGTGAAGACCAGGACTCTCATCTTCATCTGAAGACCAGGACTCTCGTCTTCATCTTCACCTGAACACCAGGACTCTCGTCTTCCTGTTCATCTTCATCTGAAGACCAGGATCCTTATCATCAAGTGAAGACCAGGACTCTCATCTTCATCTGAATACCAGGACCTTCATCTTCACTTGAACACCAAGACTCTTGTCTTCATCTTCATCTGAAGACCAGGACTCTTGTCTTCATCTGAACACCAGGACGCTTGTCTTCATCTTCATATGACCACCAGGACCCTCATCTTCATCTGAATACCAGGACCTTCATCTTCACTTGAACACCAAGACTCGTCTTCATCTTCATCTGAAGACCAGGACTCTTGTCTTCATGTGAAGACCATGACTCTCGTCTTCATCTTCACCTGAACACCAGGACTCTCGTCTTCCTGTTCATCTTCATCTGAAGACCATGATCCTTATCATCAAGTGAAGACCAGGAGTCTCATCTTCATCTGAATACCAGGACCTTCATCTTCACTTGAACACCAATATACTTGTCTTCATCTTCATCTTCATCTGTAGACCAGGACTCTTGCCTTCATCTGAAGACCAGGACTCTCGTCTTCCTGTTCATCTTCATCTGAAGACCAGGATCCTTATCATCAACTGAAGACCAGGACTCTCATCTCCATCTGATTACCAGGACCTTCATCTTCATCTGAAAACCAAGACTCTTGTCTTCATCTTCATCTGAACACCAGGACTCTCGTCTTCATCTGAACACCAGGACTCTCATCTTCATCTGAATACCAGGACCTTCATCTTCACTTGAACACCAAGACTCTTGTCTTCATCTTCATCTAAAGACCAGGACTCTTGTCTTCATCTGAAGACCAGGACTCTCGTCTTCATCTTCACCTGAACACCAGGACTCTCGTCTTCCTGTTCATCTTCATCTGAAGACCAGGACCCCCATCTTCATCTGAATACCAGGACCTTAATCTTCACTTGTACACCAAGACTCTTGTCTTCATTTTCATCTTCATCTGAAGACCAGGACTGTCGTCTTCATCTGAAGACAAGGACGCTTGTCTTCATCTTCATCTGAACACCAGGACCCTCATCTTCATCTGAATACCAGGACCTTCATCTTCACTTGAACACCAAGACTCTTGTCTTCATCTTCATCTGAAGACCAGGACTCTTGTCTTCATCTGAAGACCAGGACTCTCGTCTTCATCTTCACCTGAACACCAGGACTCTCATCTTCCTGTTCATCTTCATCTGAAGACCAGGATCCTTATCATCAAGTGAAGACCAGGACTCTCATCTTCATCTGAATACCAGGACCTTCATCTTCACTTGAACACCAAGACTCTTGTCTTCATCTTCATCTGAAGACCAGGACTCTTGTCTTCATCTGAAGACCAGGACTCACGTCTTCATCTTCACCTGAACACCAGGACTTTCGTCTTCCTGTTCATCTTCATCTGAAGACCAGGATCCTTATCATCAAGTGAAGACCAGGACTGTCGTCTTCATCTGAATACCAGGACCTTCATCTTCACTTGAACAACAAGACTCTTGTCTTCATCTTCATCTGAAGACCAGGACTCTTGTCTTCATCTGAAGACCAGGACTCTCGTCTTCATCTTCACCTGAACACCAGGACTTTCGTGTTCCTTTTCATCTTCATCTGAAGACCAGGACTCTTGTCTTCATCTTCACCTGAACACCAGGACTCTCGTCTTCCTGTTCATCTTCATCTGAACACCAGGACCCTCGTCTTCATCTGAATACCAGGACCTTAATCTTCACTTGTACACCAAGACTCTTGTCTTCATTTTCATCTTCATCTGAAGACCAGGACTGTCGTCTTCATCTGAAGACCAGGACGCTTGTCTTCATCTTCATATGAACACCAGGACCCTCATCTTCATCTGAATACCAGAACCTTCATCTTCACTTGAACACCAAGACTCTTGTCTTCATCTTCATCTGAAGACCAGGACTCTTGTCTTCATCTGAAGACAATGACTCTCATCTTCATCTTCACCTGAACACCAGGACTCTCGTCTTCCTGTTCATCTTCATCTGAAGACCATGATCCTTATCATCAAGTGAAGACCAGGACTCTCATCTTCATCTGAATACCAGGACCTTCATCTTCACTTAAACACCAAGACTCTTGTCTTCATCTTCATCTGAAGACCAGGACTCTTGTCTTCATGTGAAGACCAGGACTCTCGTCTTCATTTTCACCTGAACACCAGGACTCTCGTCTTCCTGTTCATCTTCATCTGAAGACCAGGATCCTTATCATCAAGTGAAGACCAGGACTCTCATCTTCATCTGAATACCAGGACCTTCATCTTCACTTGAACACCAAGACTCTTGTCTTCATCTTCATCTGAAGACCAGGACTCTCGTCTTCATCTTCACCTGAACACCAGGACTCTCGTCTTCCTGTTCATCTTCATCTGAAGACCAGGATCCTTATCATCAAGTGAAGACCAGGACTCTCATCTTCATCTGAATACCAGGACCTTCATCTTCACTTGAACACCAAGACTCTTGTCTTCATCTTCATCTGAAGACCAGGACTCTTGTCTTCATGTGAAGACCATGACTCACGTCTTCATCTTCACCTGAACACCAGGACTCTCGTCTTCCTGTTCATTTTCATCTGAAGACCAGGATCCTTATCATCAAGTGAAGACCAGGACTGTCATCTTCATCTGAATACCAGGACCTTCATCTTCACTTGAACAACAAGACTCTTGTCTTCATCTTCATCTTCATCTGAAGACCAGGACTCTTGTCTTCATCTGACGACCAGGACTCACGTCTTCATCTTCACCTGAACACCAGGACTTTCGTCTTCCTGTTCATCTTCATCTGAAGACCAGGATCCTTATCATCAAGTGAAGACCAGGACTGTCGTCTTCATCTGAATACCAGGACCTTCATCTTCACTTGAACAACAAGACTCTTGTCTTCATCTTCATCTGAAGACCAGGACTCTTGTCTTCATCTGAAGACCAGGACTCTCGTCTTCATCTTCACCTGAACACCAGGACTTTCGTCTTCCTGTTCATCTTCATCTGAAGACCAGGACTCTTGTCTTCATCTTCACCTGAACACCAGGACTCTCGTCTTCCTGTTCATCTTCATCTGAACACCAGGACCCTCGTCTTCATCTGAATACCAGGACCTTAATCTTCACTTGTACACCAAGACTCTTGTCTTCATTTTCATCTTCATCTGAAGACCAGGACTGTCGTCTTCATCTGAAGACCAGGACGCTTGTCTTCATCTTCATCTGAACACCAGGACCCTCATCTTCATCTTAATACCAGGACCTTCATCTTCACTTGAACACCAAGACTCTTGTCTTCATCTTCATCTGAAGACCAGGACTCTTGTCTTCATCTGAAGACCAGGACTCTCGTCTTCATCTTCACCTGAACACCAGGACTCTCGTCTTCCTGTTCATCTTCATCTGAAGACCAGGATCCTTATCATCAAGTGAAGACCAGGACTCTCATCTTCATCTGAATACCAGGACCTTCATCTTCACTTGAACACCAAGACTCCTGTCTTCATCTTCATCTGAAGACCAGGACTCTTGTCTTCATCTGAAGACCAGGACGCTTGTCTTCATCTTCATATGAACACCAGGACCCTCATCTTCATCTGAATACCAGGACCTTCATCTTCACTTGAACACCAAGACTCTTGTCTTCATCTTCATCTGAAGACCAGGACTCTCATGACTCTCGTCTTCATCTTCACCTTAACACCAGGACTCTCGTCTTCCTGTTCATCTTCATCTGAAGACCATGATCCTTATCATCAAGTGAAGACCAGGAGTCTCATCTTCATCTGAATACCAGGACCTTCATCTTCACTTGAACACCAAGACTCTTGTCTTCATCTTCATCTTCATCTGTAGACCAGGACTCTTGTCTTCATCTGAAGACCAGGACTCTCGTCTTCCTGTTCATCTTCATCTGAAGACCAGGATCCTTATCATCAACTGAAGACCAGGACTCTCATCTCCATCTGATTACCAGGACCTTCATCTTCATCTGAAAACCAAGACTCTTGTCTTCATCTTCATCTGAACACCAGGACTCTCGTCTTCATCTGAACACCAGGACTCTCATCTTCATCTGAATACCAGGACCTTCATCTTCACTTGAACACCAAGACTCTTGTCTTCATCTTCATCTGAAGACCAGGACTCTTGTCTTCATCTGAAGACCAGGACTCTTGTCTTCATCTTCACCTGAACACCAGGACTCTCGTCTTCCTGTTCATCTTCATCTGAACACCAGGACCCTCGTCTTCATCTGAATACCAGGACCTTAATCTTCACTTGTACACCAAGACTCTTGTCTTCATTTTCATCTTCATCTGAAGACCAGGACTGTCGTCTTCATCTGAAGACCAGGACGCTTGTCTTCATCTTCATCTGAACACCAGGACCCTCATCTTCATCCTAATACCAGGACCTTCATCTTCACTTGAACACCAAGACTCTTGTCTTCATCTTCATCTGAAGACCAGGACTCTTGTCTTCATCTGAAGACCAGGACTCTCGTCTTCATCTTCACCTGAACACCAGGACTCTCGTCTTCCTGTTCATCTTCATCTGAAGACCAGGATCCTTATCATCAAGTGAAGACCAGGACTCTCATCTTCATCTGAATACCAGGACCTTCATCTTCACTTGAACACCAAGACTCTTGTCTTCATCTTCATCTGAAGACCAGGACTCTCGTCTTCATCTTCACCTGAACACCAGGACTCTCGTCTTCCTGTTCATTTCATCTGAAGACCAGGATCCTTATCATCAAGTGAAGACCAGGACTCTCATCTTCATCTGAATACCAGGACCTTCATCTTCACTTGAACAACAAGACTCTTGTCTTCATCTTCATCTTCATCTGAAGACCAGGGACTCTTGTCTTCATCTGAAGACCAGACTCACGTCTTCATCTTCACCTGAACACCAGGACTTTCGTCTTCCTTGTTCATCTTCATCTGAAGACCAGGATCCTTATCATCAAGTGAAGACCAGGACTGTCGTCTTCATCTGAATACCAGGACCTTCATCTTCACTTGAACAACAAGGACTCTTGTCTTCATCTTCATCTGAAGACCAGGACTCTTGTCTTCATCTGAAGACCAGGACTCTCGTCTTCATCTTCACCTGAAACACCAGGACTTTCGTCTTCCTGTTCATCTTCATCTGAAGACCAGGACTCCTTGTCTTCATCTTCACCTGAACACCAGGACTCTCGTCTTCCTGTTCATCTTCATCTGAACACCAGGACCCTCGTCTTCATCTGAATACCAGGACCTTAATCTTCACTTGTACACCAAGACTCTTGTCTTCATTTTCATCTTCATCTGAAGACCAGGACTGTCGTCTTCATCTGAAGACCAGGACGCTTGTCTTCATCTTCATCTGAACACCAGGACCCTCATCTTCATCCTAATACCAGGACCTTCATCTTCACTTGAACACCAAGACTCTTGTCTTCATCTTCATCTGAAGACCAGGACTCTTGTCTTCATCTGAAGACCAGGACTCTCGTCTTCATCTTCACCTGAACACCAGGACTCTCGTCTTCCTGTTCATCTTCATCTGAAGACCAGGATCCTTATCATCAAGTGAAGACCAGGACTCTCATCTTCATCTGAATACCAGGACCTTCATCTTCACTTGAACACCAAGACTCTTGTCTTCATCTTCATCTGAAGACCCAGGACTCTTGTCTTCATCTGAAGACCAGGACTCTCGTCTTCATCTTCACCTGACACCAGGACTCTCGTCTTCCTGTTCATCTCATCTGAAGACCAGGATCCGTTATCATCAAGTGAAGGACCAGGACTCTCATCTTCATCTGAATACCAGGACCTTCAATCTTCACTTGAACACCAAGACTCCTTGTCTTCATCTTCATCTGAAGACCACAGGACTCTTGTCTTCATCTGAGACCAGGACCTCTTGTCTTCATCTTCACCTGAACACGCGAGGACTCTCGTCTTCCATGTTGTCATCTTCATCTGAACACCAGGACCCTCGTCTTCATCTGAATACCAGGACCTTAATTCTTGCACTTGGTTCACCAACGATTCTTGTCTTCATTTCATCTTCATCTGAAGACCAGGACTGTCGTCTTCATCTGAAGACCAGGACGCTTGTCTTCATCTTCACTGTTCATCTTCATCTGAACACCAGGACCCTCGTCTTCATCTGAATACCAGGACCTTAATCTTCACTTGTACACCAAGACTCTTGTCTTCATTTTCATCTTCATCTGAAGACCAGGACTGTCGTCTTCATCTGAAGACCAGGACGCTTGTCTTCATCTTCATCTGAACACCAGGACCCTCATCTTCATCCTAATACCAGGACCTTCATCTTCACTTGTACACCAAGACTCTTGTCTTCATCTTCATCTGAAGACCAGGACTCTTGTCTTCATCTGAAGACCAGGACTCTCGTCTTCATCTTCACCTGAACACCAGGACTCTCGTCTTCCTGTTCATCTTCATCTGAAGACCAGGATCCTTATCATCAAGTGAAGACCAGGACTCTCATCTTCATCTGAATACCAGGACCTTCATCTTCACTTGAACACCAAGACTCTTGTCTTCATCTTCATCTGAAGACCAGGACTCTTGTCTTCATCTGAAGACCAGGACGCTTGTCTTCATCTTCATCTGAATACCAGAACCTTCATCTTCACTTGAACACCAAGACTCTTGTCTTCATCTTCATCTGAAGACCAGGACTCTTGTCTTCATCTGAAGACAATGACTCTCATCTTCATCTTCACCTGAACACCAGGACTCTCGTCTTCCTGTTCATCTTCATCTGAAGACCATGATCCTTATCATCAAGTGAAGACCAGGACTCTCATCTTCATCTGAATACCAGGACCTTCATCTTCACTTAAACACCAAGACTCTTGTCTTCATCTTCATCTTCATCTGAAGACCAGGACTCTTGTCTTCATCTGAAGACCAGGACTCTCGTCTTCATCTTCACCTGAACACCAGGACTCTCGTCTTCCTGTTCATCTTCATCTGAAGACCAGGATCCTTATCATCAAGTGAAGACCAGGACTCTCATCTTCATCTGAATACCAGGACCTTCATCTTCACTTGAACACCAAGACTCTTGTCTTCATCTTCATCTGAAGACCAGGACTCTTGTCTTCATCTGAAGACCAGGACTCACGTCTTCATCTTCACCTGAACACCAGGACTCTCGTCTTCCTTTTCATCTTCATCTGAAGACCAGGATCCTTATCATCAAGTGAAGACCAGGACTGTCATCTTCATCTGAATACCAGGACCTTCATCTTCACTTGAACAACAAGACTCTTGTCTTCATCTTCATCTTCATCTGAAGACCAGGACTCTTGTCTTCATCTGAAGACCAGGACTCACGTCTTCATCTTCACCTGAACACCAGGACTTTCGTCTTCCTGTTCATCTTCATCTGAAGACCAGGATCCTTATCATCAAGTGAAGACCAGGACTGTCGTCTTCATCTGAATACCAGGACCTTCATCTTCACTTGAACACCAAGACTCTTGTCTTCATCTTCATCTGAAGACCAGGACTCTTGTCTTCATCTGAAGACCAGGACTCACGTCTTCATCTTCACCTGAACACCAGGACTCTCGTCTTCCTGTTCATCTTCATCTGAAGACCAGGATCCTTATCATCAAGTGAAGACCAGGACTCTCATCTTCATCTGAATACCAGGACCTTCATCTTCACTTGAACACCAAGACTCCTGTCTTCATCTTCATCTGAAGACCAGGACTCTTGTCTTCATCTGAAGACCAGGACGCTTGTCTTCATCTTCATATGAACACCAGGACCCTCATCTTCATCTGAATACCAGAACCTTCATCTTCACTTGAACACCAAGACTCTTGTCTTCATCTTCATCTGAAGACCAGGACTCTTGTCTTCATCTGAAGACAATGACTCTCATCTTCATCTTCACCTGAACACCAGGACTCTCGTCTTCCTGTTCATCTTCATCTGAAGACCATGATCCTTATCATCAAGTGAAGACCAGGACTCTCATCTTCATCTGAATACCAGGACCTTCATCTTCACTTAAACACCAAGACTCTTGTCTTCATCTTCATCTTCATCTGAAGACCAGGACTCTTGTCTTCATCTGAAGACCAGGACTCTCGTCTTCATCTTCACCTGAACACCAGGACTCTCGTCTTCCTGTTCATCTTCATCTGAAGACCAGGATCCTTATCATCAAGTGAAGACCAGGACTCTCATCTTCATCTGAATACCAGGACCTTCATCTTCACTTGAACACCAAGACTCTTGTCTTCATCTTCATCTTCATCTGAAGACCAGGACTCTCGTCTTCATCTTCACCTGAACACCAGGACTCTCGTCTTCCTGTTCATCTTCATCTGAAGACCAGGATCCTTATCATCAAGTGAAGACCAGGACTCTCATCTTCATCTGAATACCAGGACCTTCATCTTCACTTGAACACCAAGACTCTTGTCTTCATCTTCATCTGAAGACCAGGACTCTTGTCTTCATCTGAAGACCAGGACTCACGTCTTCATCTTCACCTGAACACTAGGACTCTCGTCTTCCTGTTCATCTTCATCTGAAGACCAGGATCCTTATCATCAAGTGAAGACCAGGACTGTCATCTTCATCTGAATACCAGGACCTTCATCTTCACTTGAACAACAAGACTCTTGTCTTCATCTTCATCTTCATCTGAAGACCAGGACTCTTGTCTTCATCTGAAGACCAGGACTCTCGTCTTCATCTTCACCTGAACACCAGGACTTTCGTCTTCCTGTTCATCTTCATCTGAAGACCAGGACTCTTGTCTTCATCTTCACCTGAACACCAGGACTCTCGTCTTCCTGTTCATCTTCATCTGAACACCAGGACCCTCGTCTTCATCTGAATACCAGGACCTTAATCTTCACTTGTACACCAAGACTCTTGTCTTCATTTTCATCTTCATCTGAAGACCAGGACTCTCGTCTTCATCTGAAGACCAGGACGCTTGTCTTCATCTTCATCTGAACACCAGGACCCTCATCTTCACGTGAACACCAAGACTCTTGTCTTCATCTTCATCTGAAGACCAGGACTCTCGTCTTCATCTTCACCTGAACACCAGGACTCTCGTCTTCCTGTTCATCTTCATCTGAAGACCAGGATCCTTATCATCAAGTGAAGACCAGGACTCTCATCTTCATCTGAATACCAGGACCTTCATCTTCACTTGAACACCAAGACTCTTGTCTTCATCTTCATCTGAAGACCAGGACTCTTGTCTTCATCTGAAGACCAGGACTCACGTCTTCATCTTCACCTGAACACCAGGACTTTCGTCTTCCTGTTCATCTTCATCTAAAGACCAGGATCCTTATCATCAAGTGAAGACCAGGACTGTCGTCTTCATCTGAATACCAGGACCTTCATCTTCACTTGAACAACAAGACTCTTGTCTTCATCTTCATCTGAAGACCAGGACTCTTGTCTTCATCTGAAGACCAGGACTCTCGTCTTCCTCTTCACCTGAACACCAGGACTTTCGTCTTCCTGTTCATCTTCATCTGAAGACCAGGACTCTTGTCTTCATCTTCACCTGAACACCAGGACTCTCGTCTTCCTGTTCATCTTCATCTGAACACCAGGACCCTCGTCTTCATCTGAATACCAGGACCTTAATCTTCACTTGTACACCAAGACTCTTGTCTTCATTTTCATCTTCATCTGAAGACCAGGACTGTCGTCTTCATCTGAAGACCAGGACGCTTGTCTTCATCTTCATCTGAACACCAGGACCCTCATCTTCATCCTAATACCAGGACCTTCATCTTCACTTGAACACCAAGACTCCTGTCTTCATCTTCATCTGAAGACCAGGACTCTTGTCTTCATCTGAAGACCAGGACTCTCGTCTTCATCTTCACCTGAACACCAGGACTCTCGTCTTCCTGTTCATCTTCATCTGAAGACCAGGATCCTTATCATCAAGTGAAGACCAGGACTCTCATCTTCATCTGAATACCAGGACCTTCATCTTCACTTGAACACCAAGACTCTTGTCTTCATCTTCATCTGAAGACCAGGACTCTTGTCTTCATCTGAAGACCAGGACGCTTGTCTTCATCTTCATATGAACACCAGGACCCTCATCTTCATCTGAATACCAGAACCTTCATCTTCACTTGAACACCAAGACTCTTGTCTTCATCTTCATCTGAAGACCAGGACTCTTGTCTTCATCTGAAGACAATGACTCTCATCTTCATCTTCACCTGAACACCAGGACTCTCGTCTTCCTGTTCATCTTCATCTGAAGACCATGATCCTTATCATCAAGTGAAGACCAGGACTCTCATCTTCATCTGAATACCAGGACCTTCATCTTCACTTAAACACCAAGACTCTTGTCTTCATCTTCATCTTCATCTGAAGACCAGGACTCTTGTCTTCATCTGAAGACCAGGACTCTCGTCTTCATCTTCACCTGAACACCAGGACTCTCGTCTTCCTGTTCATCTTCATCTGAAGACCAGGATCCTTATCATCAAGTGAAGACCAGGACTCTCATCTTCATCTGAAGACCAGGACTCTCGTCTTCATCTTCACCTGAACACCAGGACTCTCGTCTTCCTGTTCATCTTCATCTGAAGACCAGGATCCTTATCATCAAGTGAAGACCAGGACTCTCATCTTCATCTGAATACCAGGACCTTCATCTTCACTTGAACACCAAGACTCTTGTCTTCATCTTCATCTGAAGACCAGGACTCTTGTCTTCATCTGAACACCAGGACGCTTGTCTTCATCTTCATATGACCACCAGGACCCTCATCTTCATCTGAATACCAGGACCTTCATCTTCACTTGAACACCAAGACTCTTGTCTTCATCTTCATCTGAAGACCAGGACTCTTGTCTTCATCTGAAGACCATGACTCTCGTCTTCATCTTCACCTGAACACCAGGACTCTCGTCTTCCTGTTCATCTTCATCTGAAGACCATGATCCTTATCATCAAGTGAAGACCAGGAGTCTCATCTTCATCTGAATACCAGGACCTTCATCTTCACTTGAACACCAAGACTCTTGTCTTCATCTTCATCTTCATCTGTAGACCAAGACTCTTGTCTTCATCTGAAGACCAGGACTCTCGTCTTCCTGTTCATCTTCATCTGAAGACCAGGATCCTTATCATCAACTGAAGACCAGGACTCTCATCTCCATCTGATTACCAGGACCTTCATCTTCATCTGAAAACCAAGACTCTTGTCTTCATCTTCATCTGAACACCAGGACTCTCGTCTTCATCTGAACACCAGGACTCTCATCTTCATCTGAATACCAGGACCTTCATCTTCACTTGAACACCAAGACTCTTGTCTTCATCTTCATCTAAAGACCAGGAATCTTGTCTTCATCTGAAGACCAGGACTCTCGTCTTCATCTTCACCTGAACACCAGGACTCTCGTCTTCCTGTTCATCTTCATCTGAAGACCAGGACCCCCATCTTCATCTGAATACCAGGACCTTAATCTTCACTTGTACACCAAGACTCTTGTCTTCATTTTCATCTTCATCTGAAGACCAGGACTGTCGTCTTCATCTGAAGAGAAGGACGCTTGTCTTCATCTTCATCTGAACACCAGGACCCTCATCTTCATCTGAATACCAGGACCTTCATCTTCACTTGAACACCAAGACTCTTTTCTTCATCTTCATCTGAAGACCTGGACTCTTGTCTTCATCTGAAGACCAGGACTCTCGTCTTCATCTTCACCTGAACACCAGGACTCTCATCTTCCTGTTCATCTTCATCTGAAGACCAGGATCCTTATCATCAAGTGAAGACCAGGACTCTCATCTTCATCTGAATACCAGGACCTTCATCTTCACTTGAACACCAAGACTCTTGTCTTCATCTTCATCTGAAGACCAGGACTCTTGTCTTCATCTGAAGACCAGGACTCACGTCTTCATCTTCACCTGAACACCAGGACTTTCGTCTTCCTGTTCATCTTCATCTGAAGACCAGGATCCTTATCATCAAGTGAAGACCAGGACTGTCGTCTTCATCTGAATACCAGGACCTTCATCTTCACTTGAACAACAAGACTCTTGTCTTCATCTTCATCTGAAGACCAGGACTCTTGTCTTCATCTGAAGACCAGGACTCTCGTCTTCATCTTCACCTGAACACCAGGACTTTCGTGTTCCTTTTCATCTTCATCTGAAGACCAGGACTCTTGTCTTCATCTTCACCTGAACACCAGGACTCTCGTCTTCCTGTTCATCTTCATCTGAACACCAGGACCCTCGTCTTCATCTGAATACCAGGACCTTAATCTTCACTTGTACACCAAGACTCTTGTCTTCATTTTCATCTTCATCTGAAGACCAGGACTGTCGTCTTCATCTGAAGACCAGGACGCTTGTCTTCATCTTCATATGAACACCAGGACCCTCATCTTCATCTGAATACCAGGACCTTCATCTTCACTTGAACACCAAGACTCTTGTCTTCATCTTCATCTGAAGACCAGGACTCTTGTCTTCATCTGAAGACCAGGACTCTCGTCTTCATCTTCACCTGAACACCAGGACTCTCGTCTTCCTGTTCATCTTCATCTGAAGACCAGGATCCTTATCATCAAGTGAAGACCAGGACTCTCATCTTCATCTGAATACCAGGACCTTCATCTTCACGTGAACACCAAGACTCTTGTCTTCATCTTCATCTGAAGACCAGGACTCTCGTCTTCATCTTCACCTGAACACCAGGACTCTCGTCTTCCTGTTCATCTTCATCTGAAGACCAGGATCCTTATCATCAAGTGAAGACCAGGACTCTCATCTTCATCTGAATACCAGGACCTTCATCTTCACTTGAACACCAAGACTCTTGTCTTCATCTTCATCTGAAGACCAGGACTCTTGTCTTCATCTGAAGACCAGGACTCTCGTCTTCATCTTCACCTGAACACCAGGACTCTCGTCTTCCTGTTCATCTTCATCTGAAGACCAGGATCCTTATCATCAAGTGAAGACCAGGACTCTCATCTTCATCTGAATACCAGGACCTTCATCTTCACTTGAACACCAAGACTCTTGTCTTCATCTTCATCTGAAGACCAGGACTCTTGTCTTCATCTGAAGACCAGGACTCACGTCTTCATCTTCACCTGAACACCAGGACTTTCGTCTTCCTGTTCATCTTCATCTGAAGACCAGGATCCTTATCATCAAGTGAAGACCAGGACTGTCGTCTTCATCTGAATACCAGGACCTTCATCTTCACTTGAACAACAAGACTCTTGTCTTCATCTTCATCTGAAGACCAGGACTCTTGTCTTCATCTGAAGACCAGGACTCTCGTCTTCATCTTCACCTGAACACCAGGACTTTCGTCTTCCTGTTCATCTTCATCTGAAGACCAGGACTCTTGTCTTCATCTTCACCTGAACACCAGGACTCTCGTCTTCCTGTTCATCTTCATCTGAACACCAGGACCCTCGTCTTCATCTGAATACCAGGACCTTAATCTTCACTTGTACACCAAGACTCTTGTCTTCATTTTCATCTTCATCTGAAGACCAGGACTGTCGTCTTCATCTGAAGACCAGGACGCTTGTCTTCATCTTCATCTGAACACCAGGACCCTCATCTTCATCCTAATACCAGGACCTTCATCTTCACTTGTACACCAAGACTCTTGTCTTCATCTTCATCTGAAGACCAGGACTCTTGTCTTCATCTGAAGACCAGGACTCTCGTCTTCATCTTCACCTGAACACCAGGACTCTCGTCTTCCTGTTCATCTTCATCTGAAGACCAGGATCCTTATCATCAAGTGAAGACCAGGACTCTCATCTTCATCTGAATACCAGGACCTTCATCTTCACTTGAACACCAAGACTCTTGTCTTCATCTTCATCTGAAGACCAGGACTCTTGTCTTCATCTGAAGACCAGGACGCTTGTCTTCATCTTCATCTGAATACCAGAACCTTCATCTTCACTTGAACACCAAGACTCTTGTCTTCATCTTCATCTGAAGACCAGGACTCTTGTCTTCATCTGAAGACAATGACTCTCATCTTCATCTTCACCTGAACACCAGGACTCTCGTCTTCCTGTTCATCTTCATCTGAAGACCATGATCCTTATCATCAAGTGAAGACCAGGACTCTCATCTTCATCTGAATACCAGGACCTTCATCTTCACTTAAACACCAAGACTCTTGTCTTCATCTTCATCTTCATCTGAAGACCAGGACTCTTGTCTTCATCTGAAGACCAGGACTCTCGTCTTCATCTTCACCTGAACACCAGGACTCTCGTCTTCCTGTTCATCTTCATCTGAAGACCAGGATCCTTATCATCAAGTGAAGACCAGGACTCTCATCTTCATCTGAATACCAGGACCTTCATCTTCACTTGAACACCAAGACTCTTGTCTTCATCTTCATCTGAAGACCAGGACTCTTGTCTTCATCTGAAGACCAGGACTCACGTCTTCATCTTCACCTGAACACCAGGACTCTCGTCTTCCTTTTCATCTTCATCTGAAGACCAGGATCCTTATCATCAAGTGAAGACCAGGACTGTCATCTTCATCTGAATACCAGGACCTTCATCTTCACTTGAACAACAAGACTCTTGTCTTCATCTTCATCTTCATCTGAAGACCAGGACTCTTGTCTTCATCTGAAGACCAGGACTCACGTCTTCATCTTCACCTGAACACCAGGACTTTCGTCTTCCTGTTCATCTTCATCTGAAGACCAGGATCCTTATCATCAAGTGAAGACCAGGACTGTCGTCTTCATCTGAATACCAGGACCTTCATCTTCACTTGAACACCAAGACTCTTGTCTTCATCTTCATCTGAAGACCAGGACTCTTGTCTTCATCTGAAGACCAGGACTCACGTCTTCATCTTCACCTGAACACCAGGACTCTCGTCTTCCTGTTCATCTTCATCTGAAGACCAGGATCCTTATCATCAAGTGAAGACCAGGACTCTCATCTTCATCTGAATACCAGGACCTTCATCTTCACTTGAACACCAAGACTCCTGTCTTCATCTTCATCTGAAGACCAGGACTCTTGTCTTCATCTGAAGACCAGGACGCTTGTCTTCATCTTCATATGAACACCAGGACCCTCATCTTCATCTGAATACCAGAACCTTCATCTTCACTTGAACACCAAGACTCTTGTCTTCATCTTCATCTGAAGACCAGGACTCTTGTCTTCATCTGAAGACAATGACTCTCATCTTCATCTTCACCTGAACACCAGGACTCTCGTCTTCCTGTTCATCTTCATCTGAAGACCATGATCCTTATCATCAAGTGAAGACCAGGACTCTCATCTTCATCTGAATACCAGGACCTTCATCTTCACTTAAACACCAAGACTCTTGTCTTCATCTTCATCTTCATCTGAAGACCAGGACTCTTGTCTTCATCTGAAGACCAGGACTCTCGTCTTCATCTTCACCTGAACACCAGGACTCTCGTCTTCCTGTTCATCTTCATCTGAAGACCAGGATCCTTATCATCAAGTGAAGACCAGGACTCTCATCTTCATCTGAATACCAGGACCTTCATCTTCACTTGAACACCAAGACTCTTGTCTTCATCTTCATCTTCATCTGAAGACCAGGACTCTCGTCTTCATCTTCACCTGAACACCAGGACTCTCGTCTTCCTGTTCATCTTCATCTGAAGACCAGGATCCTTATCATCAAGTGAAGACCAGGACTCTCATCTTCATCTGAATACCAGGACCTTCATCTTCACTTGAACACCAAGACTCTTGTCTTCATCTTCATCTGAAGACCAGGACTCTTGTCTTCATCTGAAGACCAGGACTCACGTCTTCATCTTCACCTGAACACTAGGACTCTCGTCTTCCTGTTCATCTTCATCTGAAGACCAGGATCCTTATCATCAAGTGAAGACCAGGACTGTCATCTTCATCTGAATACCAGGACCTTCATCTTCACTTGAACAACAAGACTCTTGTCTTCATCTTCATCTTCATCTGAAGACCAGGACTCTTGTCTTCATCTGAAGACCAGGACTCTCGTCTTCATCTTCACCTGAACACCAGGACTTTCGTCTTCCTGTTCATCTTCATCTGAAGACCAGGACTCTTGTCTTCATCTTCACCTGAACACCAGGACTCTCGTCTTCCTGTTCATCTTCATCTGAACACCAGGACCCTCGTCTTCATCTGAATACCAGGACCTTAATCTTCACTTGTACACCAAGACTCTTGTCTTCATTTTCATCTTCATCTGAAGACCAGGACTCTCGTCTTCATCTGAAGACCAGGACGCTTGTCTTCATCTTCATCTGAACACCAGGACCCTCATCTTCACGTGAACACCAAGACTCTTGTCTTCATCTTCATCTGAAGACCAGGACTCTCGTCTTCATCTTCACCTGAACACCAGGACTCTCGTCTTCCTGTTCATCTTCATCTGAAGACCAGGATCCTTATCATCAAGTGAAGACCAGGACTCTCATCTTCATCTGAATACCAGGACCTTCATCTTCACTTGAACACCAAGACTCTTGTCTTCATCTTCATCTGAAGACCAGGACTCTTGTCTTCATCTGAAGACCAGGACTCACGTCTTCATCTTCACCTGAACACCAGGACTTTCGTCTTCCTGTTCATCTTCATCTGAAGACCAGGATCCTTATCATCAAGTGAAGACCAGGACTGTCGTCTTCATCTGAATACCAGGACCTTCATCTTCACTTGAACAACAAGACTCTTGTCTTCATCTTCATCTGAAGACCAGGACTCTTGTCTTCATCTGAAGACCAGGACTCTCGTCTTCATCTTCACCTGAACACCAGGACTTTCGTGTTCCTTTTCATCTTCATCTGAAGACCAGGACTCTTGTCTTCATCTTCACCTGAACACCAGGACTCTCGTCTTCCTGTTCATCTTCATCTGAACACCAGGACCCTCGTCTTCATCTGAATACCAGGACCTTAATCTTCACTTGTACACCAAGACTCTTGTCTTCATTTTCATCTTCATCTGAAGACCAGGACTGTCGTCTTCATCTGAAGACCAGGACGCTTGTCTTCATCTTCATCTGAACACCAGGACCCTCATCTTCATCCTAATACCAGGACCTTCATCTTCACTTGAACACCAAGACTCCTGTCTTCATCTTCATCTGAAGACCAGGACTCTTGTCTTCATCTGAAGACCAGGACTCTCGTCTTCATCTTCACCTGAACACCAGGACTCTCGTCTTCCTGTTCATCTTCATCTGAAGACCAGGATCCTTATCATCAAGTGAAGACCAGGACTCTCATCTTCATCTGAATACCAGGACCTTCATCTTCACTTGAACACCAAGACTCTTGTCTTCATCTTCATCTGAAGACCAGGACTCTTGTCTTCATCTGAAGACCAGGACGCTTGTCTTCATCTTCATATGAACACCAGGACCCTCATCTTCATCTGAATACCAGAACCTTCATCTTCACTTGAACACCAAGACTCTTGTCTTCATCTTCATCTGAAGACCAGGACTCTTGTCTTCATCTGAAGACAATGACTCTCATCTTCATCTTCACCTGAACACCAGGACTCTCGTCTTCCTGTTCATCTTCATCTGAAGACCATGATCCTTATCATCAAGTGAAGACCAGGACTCTCATCTTCATCTGAATACCAGGACCTTCATCTTCACTTAAACACCAAGACTCTTGTCTTCATCTTCATCTTCATCTGAAGACCAGGACTCTTGTCTTCATCTGAAGACCAGGACTCTCGTCTTCATCTTCACCTGAACACCAGGACTCTCGTCTTCCTGTTCATCTTCATCTGAAGACCAGGATCCTTATCATCAAGTGAAGACCAGGACTCTCATCTTCATCTGAAGACCAGGACTCTCGTCTTCATCTTCACCTGAACACCAGGACTCTCGTCTTCCTGTTCATCTTCATCTGAAGACCAGGATCCTTATCATCAAGTGAAGACCAGGACTCTCATCTTCATCTGAATACCAGGACCTTCATCTTCACTTGAACACCAAGACTCTTGTCTTCATCTTCATCTGAAGACCAGGACTCTTGTCTTCATCTGAACACCAGGACGCTTGTCTTCATCTTCATATGACCACCAGGACCCTCATCTTCATCTGAATACCAGGACCTTCATCTTCACTTGAACACCAAGACTCTTGTCTTCATCTTCATCTGAAGACCAGGACTCTTGTCTTCATCTGAAGACCATGACTCTCGTCTTCATCTTCACCTGAACACCAGGACTCTCGTCTTCCTGTTCATCTTCATCTGAAGACCATGATCCTTATCATCAAGTGAAGACCAGGAGTCTCATCTTCATCTGAATACCAGGACCTTCATCTTCACTTGAACACCAAGACTCTTGTCTTCATCTTCATCTTCATCTGTAGACCAGGACTCTTGTCTTCATCTGAAGACCAGGACTCTCGTCTTCCTGTTCATCTTCATCTGAAGACCAGGATCCTTATCATCAACTGAAGACCAGGACTCTCATCTCCATCTGATTACCAGGACCTTCATCTTCATCTGAAAACCAAGACTCTTGTCTTCATCTTCATCTGAACACCAGGACTCTCGTCTTCATCTGAACACCAGGACTCTCATCTTCATCTGAATACCAGGACCTTCATCTTCACTTGAACACCAAGACTCTTGTCTTCATCTTCATCTAAAGACCAGGAATCTTGTCTTCATCTGAAGACCAGGACTCTCGTCTTCATCTTCACCTGAACACCAGGACTCTCGTCTTCCTGTTCATCTTCATCTGAAGACCAGGACCCCCATCTTCATCTGAATACCAGGACCTTAATCTTCACTTGTACACCAAGACTCTTGTCTTCATTTTCATCTTCATCTGAAGACCAGGACTGTCGTCTTCATCTGAAGAGAAGGACGCTTGTCTTCATCTTCATCTGAACACCAGGACCCTCATCTTCATCTGAATACCAGGACCTTCATCTTCACTTGAACACCAAGACTCTTTTCTTCATCTTCATCTGAAGACCTGGACTCTTGTCTTCATCTGAAGACCAGGACTCTCGTCTTCATCTTCACCTGAACACCAGGACTCTCATCTTCCTGTTCATCTTCATCTGAAGACCAGGATCCTTATCATCAAGTGAAGACCAGGACTCTCATCTTCATCTGAATACCAGGACCTTCATCTTCACTTGAACACCAAGACTCTTGTCTTCATCTTCATCTGAAGACCAGGACTCTTGTCTTCATCTGAAGACCAGGACTCACGTCTTCATCTTCACCTGAACACCAGGACTTTCGTCTTCCTGTTCATCTTCATCTGAAGACCAGGATCCTTATCATCAAGTGAAGACCAGGACTGTCGTCTTCATCTGAATACCAGGACCTTCATCTTCACTTGAACAACAAGACTCTTGTCTTCATCTTCATCTGAAGACCAGGACTCTTGTCTTCATCTGAAGACCAGGACTCTCGTCTTCATCTTCACCTGAACACCAGGACTTTCGTGTTCCTTTTCATCTTCATCTGAAGACCAGGACTCTTGTCTTCATCTTCACCTGAACACCAGGACTCTCGTCTTCCTGTTCATCTTCATCTGAACACCAGGACCCTCGTCTTCATCTGAATACCAGGACCTTAATCTTCACTTGTACACCAAGACTCTTGTCTTCATTTTCATCTTCATCTGAAGACCAGGACTGTCGTCTTCATCTGAAGACCAGGACGCTTGTCTTCATCTTCATATGAACACCAGGACCCTCATCTTCATCTGAATACCAGGACCTTCATCTTCACTTGAACACCAAGACTCTTGTCTTCATCTTCATCTGAAGACCAGGACTCTTGTCTTCATCTGAAGACCAGGACTCTCGTCTTCATCTTCACCTGAACACCAGGACTCTCGTCTTCCTGTTCATCTTCATCTGAAGACCAGGATCCTTATCATCAAGTGAAGACCAGGACTCTCATCTTCATCTGAATACCAGGACCTTCATCTTCACGTGAACACCAAGACTCTTGTCTTCATCTTCATCTGAAGACCAGGACTCTCGTCTTCATCTTCACCTGAACACCAGGACTCTCGTCTTCCTGTTCATCTTCATCTGAAGACCAGGATCCTTATCATCAAGTGAAGACCAGGACTCTCATCTTCATCTGAATACCAGGACCTTCATCTTCACTTGAACACCAAGACTCTTGTCTTCATCTTCATCTGAAGACCAGGACTCTTGTCTTCATCTGAAGACCAGGACTCTCGTCTTCATCTTCACCTGAACACCAGGACTCTCGTCTTCCTGTTCATCTTCATCTGAAGACCAGGATCCTTATCATCAAGTGAAGACCAGGACTCTCATCTTCATCTGAATACCAGGACCTTCATCTTCACTTGAACACCAAGACTCTTGTCTTCATCTTCATCTGAAGACCAGGACTCTTGTCTTCATCTGAAGACCAGGACTCACGTCTTCATCTTCACCTGAACACCAGGACTTTCGTCTTCCTGTTCATCTTCATCTGAAGACCAGGATCGTTATCATCAAGTGAAGACCAGGACTGTCGTCTTCATCTGAATACCAGGACCTTCATCTTCACTTGAACAACAAGACTCTTGTCTTCATCTTCATCTGAAGACCAGGACTCTTGTCTTCATCTGAAGACCAGGACTCTCGTCTTCATCTTCACCTGAACACCAGGACTTTCGTCTTCCTGTTCATCTTCATCTGAAGACCAGGACTCTTGTCTTCATCTTCACCTGAACACCAGGACTCTCGTCTTCCTGTTCATCTTCATCTGAACACCAGGACCCTCGTCTTCATCTGAATACCAGGACCTTAATCTTCACTTGTACACCAAGACTCTTGTCTTCATTTTCATCTTCATCTGAAGACCAGGACTGTCGTCTTCATCTGAAGACCAGGACGCTTGTCTTCATCTTCATCTGAACACCAGGACCCTCATCTTCATCCTAATACCAGGACCTTCATCTTCACTTGAACACCAAGACTCTTGTCTTCATCTTCATCTGAAGACCAGGACTCTTGTCTTCATCTGAAGACCAGGACTCTCGTCTTCATCTTCACCTGAACACCAGGACTCTCGTCTTCCTGTTCATCTTCATCTGAAGACCAGGATCCTTATCATCAAGTGAAGACCAGGACTCTCATCTTCATCTGAATACCAGGACCTTCATCTTCACTTGAACACCAAGACTCTTGTCTTCATCTTCATCTGAAGACCAGGACTCTTGTCTTCATCTGAAGACCAGGACGCTTGTCTTCATCTTCATCTGAATACCAGAACCTTCATCTTCACTTGAACACCAAGACTCTTGTCTTCATCTTCATCTGAAGACCAGGACTCTTGTCTTCATCTGAAGACAATGACTCTCATCTTCATCTTCACCTGAACACCAGGACTCTCGTCTTCCTGTTCATCTTCATCTGAAGACCATGATCCTTATCATCAAGTGAAGACCAGGACTCTCATCTTCATCTGAATACCAGGACCTTCATCTTCACTTAAACACCAAGACTCTTGTCTTCATCTTCATCTTCATCTGAAGACCAGGACTCTTGTCTTCATCTGAAGACCAGGACTCTCGTCTTCATCTTCACCTGAACACCAGGACTCTCGTCTTCCTGTTCATCTTCATCTGAAGACCAGGATCCTTATCATCAAGTGAAGACCAGGACTCTCATCTTCATCTGAATACCAGGACCTTCATCTTCACTTGAACACCAAGACTCTTGTCTTCATCTTCATCTGAAGACCAGGACTCTTGTCTTCATCTGAAGACCAGGACTCACGTCTTCATCTTCACCTGAACACCAGGACTCTCGTCTTCCTTTTCATCTTCATCTGAAGACCAGGATCCTTATCATCAAGTGAAGACCAGGACTGTCATCTTCATCTGAATACCAGGACCTTCATCTTCACTTGAACAACAAGACTCTTGTCTTCATCTTCATCTTCATCTGAAGACCAGGACTCTTGTCTTCATCTGAAGACCAGGACTCACGTCTTCATCTTCACCTGAACACCAGGACTTTCGTCTTCCTGTTCATCTTCATCTGAAGACCAGGATCCTTATCATCAAGTGAAGACCAGGACTGTCGTCTTCATCTGAATACCAGGACCTTCATCTTCACTTGAACACCAAGACTCTTGTCTTCATCTTCATCTGAAGACCAGGACTCTTGTCTTCATCTGAAGACCAGGACTCACGTCTTCATCTTCACCTGAACACCAGGACTCTCGTCTTCCTGTTCATCTTCATCTGAAGACCAGGATCCTTATCATCAAGTGAAGACCAGGACTCTCATCTTCATCTGAATACCAGGACCTTCATCTTCACTTGAACACCAAGACTCCTGTCTTCATCTTCATCTGAAGACCAGGACTCTTGTCTTCATCTGAAGACCAGGACGCTTGTCTTCATCTTCATATGAACACCAGGACCCTCATCTTCATCTGAATACCAGAACCTTCATCTTCACTTGAACACCAAGACTCTTGTCTTCATCTTCATCTGAAGACCAGGACTCTTGTCTTCATCTGAAGACAATGACTCTCATCTTCATCTTCACCTGAACACCAGGACTCTCGTCTTCCTGTTCATCTTCATCTGAAGACCATGATCCTTATCATCAAGTGAAGACCAGGACTCTCATCTTCATCTGAATACCAGGACCTTCATCTTCACTTAAACACCAAGACTCTTGTCTTCATCTTCATCTTCATCTGAAGACCAGGACTCTTGTCTTCATCTGAAGACCAGGACTCTCGTCTTCATCTTCACCTGAACACCAGGACTCTCGTCTTCCTGTTCATCTTCATCTGAAGACCAGGATCCTTATCATCAAGTGAAGACCAGGACTCTCATCTTCATCTGAATACCAGGACCTTCATCTTCACTTGAACACCAAGACTCTTGTCTTCATCTTCATCTTCATCTGAAGACCAGGACTCTCGTCTTCATCTTCACCTGAACACCAGGACTCTCGTCTTCCTGTTCATCTTCATCTGAAGACCAGGATCCTTATCATCAAGTGAAGACCAGGACTCTCATCTTCATCTGAATACCAGGACCTTCATCTTCACTTGAACACCAAGACTCTTGTCTTCATCTTCATCTGAAGACCAGGACTCTTGTCTTCATCTGAAGACCAGGACTCACGTCTTCATCTTCACCTGAACACTAGGACTCTCGTCTTCCTGTTCATCTTCATCTGAAGACCAGGATCCTTATCATCAAGTGAAGACCAGGACTGTCATCTTCATCTGAATACCAGGACCTTCATCTTCACTTGAACAACAAGACTCTTGTCTTCATCTTCATCTTCATCTGAAGACCAGGAGTCTTGTCTTCATCTGAAGACCAGGACTCTCGTCTTCATCTTCACCTGAACACCAGGACTTTCGTCTTCCTGTTCATCTTCATCTGAAGACCAGGACTCTTGTCTTCATCTTCACCTGAACACCAGGACTCTCGTCTTCCTGTTCATCTTCATCTGAACACCAGGACCCTCGTCTTCATCTGAATACCAGGACCTTAATCTTCACTTGTACACCAAGACTCTTGTCTTCATTTTCATCTTCATCTGAAGACCAGGACTCTCGTCTTCATCTGAAGACCAGGACGCTTGTCTTCATCTTCATCTGAACACCAGGACCCTCATCTTCATCTGAATACCAGGACCTTCATCTTCACTTGAACACCAAGACTCTTGTCTTCATCTTCATCTGAAGACCAGGACTCTTGTCTTCATCTGAAGACCAGGACTCTCGTCTTCATCTTCACCTGAACACCAGGACTCTCGTCTTCCTGTTCATCTTCATCTGAAGACCAGGATCCTTATCATCAAGTGAAGACCAGGACTCTCATCTTCATCTGAATACCAGGACCTTCATCTTCACGTGAACACCAAGACTCTTGTCTTCATCTTCATCTGAAGACCAGGACTCTCGTCTTCATCTTCACCTGAACACCAGGACTCTCGTCTTCCTGTTCATCTTCATCTGAAGACCAGGATCCTTATCATCAAGTGAAGACCAGGACTCTCATCTTCATCTGAATACCAGGACCTTCATCTTCACTTGAACACCAAGACTCTTGTCTTCATCTTCATCTGAAGACAAAGACTCTTGTCTTCATCTGAAGACCAGGACTCACGTCTTCATCTTCACCTGAACACCAGGACTTTCGTCTTCCTGTTCATCTTCATCTGAAGACCAGGATCCTTATCATCAAGTGAAGACCAGGACTGTCGTCTTCATCTGAATACCAGGACCTTCATCTTCACTTGAACAACAAGACTCTTGTCTTCATCTTCATCTGAAGACCAGGACTCTTGTCTTCATCTGAAGACCAGGACTCTCGTCTTCATCTTCACCTGAACACCAGGACTTTCGTCTTCCCATTCATCTTCATCTGAAGACCAGGACTCTTGTCTTCATCTTCACCTGAACACCAGGACTCTCGTCTTCCTGTTCATCTTCATCTGAACACCAGGACCCTCGTCTTCATCTGAATACCAGGACCTTAATCTTCACTTGTACACCAAGACTCTTGTCTTCATTTTCATCTTCATCTGAAGACCAGGACTGTCGTCTTCATCTGAAGACCAGGACGCTTGTCTTCATCTTCATCTGAACACCAGGACCCTCATCTTCATCCTAATACCAGGACCTTCATCTTCACTTTAACACCAAGACTCTTGTCTTCATCTTCATCTGAAGACCAGGACTCTTGTCTTCATCTGAAGACCAGGACTCTCGTCTTCATCTTCACCTGAACACCAGGACTCTCGTCTTCCTGTTCATCTTCATCTGAAGACCAAGATCCATATCATCAAGTGAAGACCAGGACTCTCATCTTCATCTGAATACCAGGACCTTCATCTTCACTTGAACACCAAGACTCTTGTCTTCATCTTCATCTGAAGACCAGGACTCTTGTCTTCATCTGAAGACCAGGACTCACGTCTTCATCTTCACCTGAACACCAGGACTCTCGTCTTCCTGTTCATCTTCATCTGAAGACCAGGATCCTTATCATCAAGTGAAGACCAGGACTGTCATCTTCATCTGAATACCAGGACCTTCATCTTCACTTGAACAACAAGACTCTTGTCTTCATCTTCATCTTCATCTGAAGACCAGGACTCTTGTCTTCATCTGAAGACCAGGACTCTCGTCTTCATCTTCACCTGAACACCAGGACTTTCGTCTTCCTGTTCATCTTCATCTGAAGACCAGGACTCTTGTCTTCATCTTCACCTGAACACCAGGACTCTCGTCTTCCTGTTCATCTTCATCTGAACACCAGGACCCTCGTCTTCATCTGAATACCAGGACCTTAATCTTCACTTGTACACCAAGACTCTTGTCTTCTTCTTCATCTGAAGACGAGGACTCTTGTCTTCATCTGAAGACCAGGACTCTCGTCTTCATCTTCATCTGAACACCAGGACTCTCATCTTCATCTGAATACCAGGACCTTCATCTTTACTTGAACACCAAGACTCTTGTCTTCATCTTCATCTAAAGACCAGGACTCTTGTCTTCATCTGAAGACCAGGACTCTCGTCTTCATCTTCACCTGAACACCAGGACTCTCGTCTTCCTGTTCATCTTCATCTGAAGACCAGGATCCTTATCATCAAGTGAAGACCAGGACTCTCATCTTCATCTGAATACCAGGACCTTCATCTTCACTTGAACACCAAGACTCTTGTCTTCATCTTCATCTGAAGACCAGGACTCTCGTCTTCATCTTCACCTGAACACCAGGACTCTTGTCCTCCTGTTCATCTTCATCTGAAGACCAGGATCGTGATCATCAACTGAAGACCAGGACTCTCATCTTCATCTGAATACCAGGACCTTCATCTTCACTTGAACACCAAGACTCTTGTCTTCATCTTCATCTGAAGACCAGGACTCTCGTCTTCATATTCACCTGAACATCAGGACTCTTGTCTTCCTGTTCATCTTCATCTGAAGACCAGGATCCTTATCATCAAGTGAAGACCAGGACTCTCATCTTCATCTGAATACCAGGACCTTCATCTTCACTTGAACACCAAGACTCTTGTCTTCATCTTCATCTGAAGACCAGGACTCTTGTCTTCATCTGAAGACCAGGACTCTCGTCTTCATCTTCACCTGAACACCAGGACTCTCGTCTTCCTGTTCTTCATCTGAAGACCAGGATCCTTATCATCAAGTGAAGACCAGGACTCTCATCTTCATCTGAATACCAGGACCTTCATCTTCACTTGAACACCAAGACTCTTGTCTTCATCTTCATCTGAAGACCAGGACTCTTGTCTTCATCTGAACACCAGGACGCTTGTCTTCATCTTCATATGACCACCAGGACCCTCATCTTCATCTGAATACCAGGACCTTCATCTTCACTTGAACACCAAGACTCTTGTCTTCATCTTCATCTGAAGACCAGGACTCTTGTCTTCATCTGAAGACCATGACTCTCGTCTTCATCTTCACCTGAACACCAGGACTCTCGTCTTCCTGTTCATCTTCATCTGAAGACCATGATCCTTATCATCAAGTGAAGACCAGGAGTCTCATCTTCATCTGAATACCAGGACCTTCATCTTCACTTGAACACCAAGACTCTTGTCTTCATCTTCATCTTCATCTGTAGACCAGGACTCTTGTCTTCATCTGAAGACCAGGACTCTCGTCTTCCTGTTCATCTTCATCTGAAGACCAGGATCCTTATCATCAACTGAAGACCAGGACTCTCATCTCCATCTGATTACCAGGACCTTCATCGTCATCTGAAACCCAAGACTCTTGTCTTCATCTTCATCTGAACACCAGGACTCTCGTCTTCATCTGAACACCAGGACTCTCATCTTCATCTGAATACCAGGACCTTCATCTTCACTTGAACACCAAGACTCTTGTCTTCATCTTCATCTAAAGACCAGGACTCTTGTCTTCATCTGAAGACCAGGACTCTCGTCTTCATCTTCACCTGAACACCAGGACTCTCGTCTTCCTTTTCATCTTCATCTGAAGACCAGGACCCCCATCTTCATCTGAATACCAGGACCTTAATCTTCACTTGTACACCAAGACTCTTGTCTTCATTTTCATCTTCATCTGAAGACCAGGACTGTCGTCTTCATCTGAAGACCAGGACGCTTGTCTTCATCTTCATCTGAACACCAGGACCCTCATCTTCATCTGAATACCAGGACCTTCATCTTCACTTGAACACCAAGACTCTTGTCTTCATCTTCATCTGAAGACCAGGACTCTTGTCTTCATCTGAAGACCAGGACTCTCGTCTTCATCTTCACCTGAACACCAGGACTCTCGTCTTCCTGTTCATCTTCATCTGAAGACCAGGATCCTTATCATCAAGTGAAGACCAGGACTCTCATCTTCATCTGAATACCAGGACCTTCATCTTCACGTGAACACCAAGACTCTTGTCTTCATCTTCATCTGAAGACCAGGACTCTCGTCTTCATCTTCACCTGAACACCAGGACTCTCGTCTTCCTGTTCATCTTCATCTGAAGACCAGGATCCTTATCATCAAGTGAAGACCAGGACTCTCATCTTCATCTGAATACCAGGACCTTCATCTTCACTTGAACACCAAGACTCTTGTCTTCATCTTCATCTGAAGACCAGGACTCTTGTCTTCATCTGAAGACCAGGACTCACGTCTTCATCTTCACCTGAACACCAGGACTTTCGTCTTCCTGTTCATCTTCATCTGAAGACCAGGATCCTTATCATCAAGTGAAGACCAGGACTGTCGTCTTCATCTGAATACCAGGACCTTCATCTTCACTTGAACAACAAGACTCTTGTCTTCATCTTCATCTGAAGACCAGGACTCTTGTCTTCATCTGAAGACCAGGACTCTCGTCTTCCTCTTCACCTGAACACCAGGACTTTCGTCTTCCTGTTCATCTTCATCTGAAGACCAGGACTCTTGTCTTCATCTTCACCTGAACACCAGGACTCTCGTCTTCCTGTTCATCTTCATCTGAACACCAGGACCCTCGTCTTCATCTGAATACCAGGACCTTAATCTTCACTTGTACACCAAGACTCTTGTCTTCATTTTCATCTTCATCTGAAGACCAGGACTGTCGTCTTCATCTGAAGACCAGGACGCTTGTCTTCATCTTCATCTGAACACCAGGACCCTCATCTTCATCCTAATACCAGGACCTTCATCTTCACTTGAACACCAAGACTCCTGTCTTCATCTTCATCTGAAGACCAGGACTCTTGTCTTCATCTGAAGACCAGGACTCTCGTCTTCATCTTCACCTGAACACCAGGACTCTCGTCTTCCTGTTCATCTTCATCTGAAGACCAGGATCCTTATCATCAAGTGAAGACCAGGACTCTCATCTTCATCTGAATACCAGGACCTTCATCTTCACTTGAACACCAAGACTCTTGTCTTCATCTTCATCTGAAGACCAGGACTCTTGTCTTCATCTGAAGACCAGGACGCTTGTCTTCATCTTCATATGAACACCAGGACCCTCATCTTCATCTGAATACCAGAACCTTCATCTTCACTTGAACACCAAGACTCTTGTCTTCATCTTCATCTGAAGACCAGGACTCTTGTCTTCATCTGAAGACAATGACTCTCATCTTCATCTTCACCTGAACACCAGGACTCTCGTCTTCCTGTTCATCTTCATCTGAAGACCATGATCCTTATCATCAAGTGAAGACCAGGACTCTCATCTTCATCTGAATACCAGGACCTTCATCTTCACTTAAACACCAAGACTCTTGTCTTCATCTTCATCTTCATCTGAAGACCAGGACTCTTGTCTTCATCTGAAGACCAGGACTCTCGTCTTCATCTTCACCTGAACACCAGGACTCTCGTCTTCCTGTTCATCTTCATCTGAAGACCAGGATCCTTATCATCAAGTGAAGACCAGGACTCTCATCTTCATCTGAAGACCAGGACTCTCGTCTTCATCTTCACCTGAACACCAGGACTCTCGTCTTCCTGTTCATCTTCATCTGAAGACCAGGATCCTTATCATCAAGTGAAGACCAGGACTCTCATCTTCATCTGAATACCAGGACCTTCATCTTCACTTGAACACCAAGACTCTTGTCTTCATCTTCATCTGAAGACCAGGACTCTTGTCTTCATCTGAACACCAGGACGCTTGTCTTCATCTTCATATGACCACCAGGACCCTCATCTTCATCTGAATACCAGGACCTTCATCTTCACTTGAACAACAAGACTCTTGTCTTCATCTTCATCTGAAGACCAGGACTCTTGTCTTCATCTGAAGACCAGGACTCTCGTCTTCATCTTCACCTGAACACCAGGACTCTCGTCTTCCTGTTCATCTTCATCTGAAGACCAGGATCCTTATCATCAAGTGAAGACCAGGACTCTCATCTTCATCTGAATACCAGGACCTTCATCTTCACTTGAACACCAAGACTCTTGTCTTCATCTTCATCTGAAGACCAGGACTCTTGTCTTCATCTGAAGACCAGGACTCTCGTCTTCATCTTCACCTGAACACCAGGACTCTCGTCTTCCTGTTCATCTTCATCTGAAGACCAGGATCCTTATCATCAAGTGAAGACCAGGACTCTCATCTTCATCTGAATACCAGGACCTTCATCTTCACGTGAACACCAAGACTCTTGTCTTCATCTTCATCTGAAGACCAGGACTCTCGTCTTCATCTTCACCTGAACACCAGGACTCTCGTCTTCCTGTTCATCTTCATCTGAAGACCAGGATCCTTATCATCAAGTGAAGACCAGGACTCTCATCTTCATCTGAATACCAGGACCTTCATCTTCACTTGAACACCAAGACTCTTGTCTTCATCTTCATCTGAAGACCAGGACTCTCGTCTTCATCTGAAGACCAGGACTCACGTCTTCATCTTCACCTGAACACCAGGACTTTCGTCTTCCTGTTCATCTTCATCTGAAGACCAGGATCCTTATCATCAAGTGAAGACCAGGACTGTCGTCTTCATCTGAATACCAGGACCTTCATCTTCACTTGAACAACAAGACTCTTGTCTTCATCTTCATCTGAAGACCAGGACTCTTGTCTTCATCTGAAGACCAGGACTCTCGTCTTCCTCTTCACCTGAACACCAGGACTTTCGTCTTCCTGTTCATCTTCATCTGAAGACCAGGACTCTTGTCTTCATCTTCACCTGAACACCAGGACTCTCCTCTTCCTGTTCATCTTCATCTGAACACCAGGACCCTCGTCTTCATCTGAATACCAGGACCTTAATCTTCACTTGTACACCAAGACTCTTGTCTTCATTTTCATCTTCATCTGAAGACCAGGACTGTCGTCTTCATCTGAAGACCAGGACGCTTGTCTTCATCTTCATCTGAACACCAGGACCCTCATCTTCATCCTAATACCAGGACCTTCATCTTCACTTGAACACCAAGACTCCTGTCTTCATCTTCATCTGAAGACCAGGACTCTTGTCTTCATCTGAAGACCAGGACTCTCGTCTTCATCTTCACCTGAACACCAGGACTCTCGTCTTCCTGTTCATCTTCATCTGAAGACCAGGATCCTTATCATCAAGTGAAGACCAGGACTCTCATCTTCATCTGAATACCAGGACCTTCATCTTCACTTGAACACCAAGACTCTTGTCTTCATCTTCATCTGAAGACCAGGACTCTTGTCTTCATCTGAAGACCAGGACGCTTGTCTTCATCTTCATATGAACACCAGGACCCTCATCTTCATCTGAATACCAGAACCTTCATCTTCACTTGAACACCAAGACTCTTGTCTTCATCTTCATCTGAAGACCAGGACTCTTGTCTTCATCTGAAGACAATGACTCTCATCTTCATCTTCACCTGAACACCAGGACTCTCGTCTTCCTGTTCATCTTCATCTGAAGACCATGATCCTTATCATCAAGTGAAGACCAGGACTCTCATCTTCATCTGAATACCAGGACCTTCATCTTCACTTAAACACCAAGACTCTTGTCTTCATCTTCATCTTCATCTGAAGACCAGGACTCTTGTCTTCATCTGAAGACCAGGACTCTCGTCTTCATCTTCACCTGAACACCAGGACTCTCGTCTTCCTGTTCATCTTCATCTGAAGACCAGGATCCTTATCATCAAGTGAAGACCAGGACTCTCATCTTCATCTGAAGACCAGGACTCTCGTCTTCATCTTCACCTGAACACCAGGACTCTCGTCTTCCTGTTCATCTTCATCTGAAGACCAGGATCCTTATCATCAAGTGAAGACCAGGACTCTCATCTTCATCTGAATACCAGGACCTTCATCTTCACTTGAACACCAAGACTCTTGTCTTCATCTTCATCTGAAGACCAGGACTCTTGTCTTCATCTGAACACCAGGACGCTTGTCTTCATCTTCATATGACCACCAGGACCCTCATCTTCATCTGAATACCAGGACCTTCATCTTCACTTGAACACCAAGACTCTTGTCTTCATCTTCATCTGAAGACCAGGACTCTTGTCTTCATCTGAAGACCATGACTCTCGTCTTCATCTTCACCTGAACACCAGGACTCTCGTCTTCCTGTTCATCTTCATCTGAAGACCATGATCCTTATCATCAAGTGAAGACCAGGAGTCTCATCTTCATCTGAATACCAGGACCTTCATCTTCACTTGAACACCAAGACTCTTGTCTTCATCTTCATCTTCATCTGTAGACCAGGACTCTTGTCTTCATCTGAAGACCAGGACTCTCGTCTTCCTGTTCATCTTCATCCCAAGACCAGGATCCTTATCATCAACTGAAGACCAGGACTCTCATCTCCATCTGATTACCAGGACCTTCATCTTCATCTGAAAACCAAGACTCTTGTCTTCATCTTCATCTGAACACCAGGACTCTCGTCTTCATCTGAACACCAGGACTCTCATCTTCATCTGAATACCAGGACCTTCATCTTCACTTGAACACCAAGACTCTTGTCTTCATCTTCATCTAAAGACCAGGAATCTTGTCTTCATCTGAAGACCAGGACTCTCGTCTTCATCTTCACCTGAACACCAGGACTCTCGTCTTCCTGTTCATCTTCATCTGAAGACCAGGACCCCCATCTTCATCTGAATACCAGGACCTTAATCTTCACTTGTACACCAAGACTCTTGTCTTCATTTTCATCTTCATCTGAAGACCAGGACTGTCGTCTTCATCTGAAGACAAGGACGCTTGTCTTCATCTTCATCTGAACACCAGGACCCTCATCTTCATCTGAATACCAGGACCTTCATCTTCACTTGAACACCAAGACTCTTTTCTTCATCTTCATCTGAAGACCAGGTCTCTTGTCTTCATCTGAAGACAATGACTCTCATCTTCATCTTCACCTGAACACCAGGACTCTCGTCTTCCTGTTCATCTTCATCTGAAGACCATGATCCTTATCATCAAGTGAAGACCAGGACTCTCATCTTCATCTGAATACCAGGACCTTCATCTTCACTTAAACACCAAGACTCTTGTCTTCATCTTCATCTTCATCTGAAGACCAGGACTCTTGTCTTCATCTGAAGACCAGGACTCTCGTCTTCATTTTCACCTGAACACCAGGACTCTCGTCTTCCTGTTCATCTTCATCTGAAGACCAGGATCCTTATCATCAAGTGAAGACCAGGACTCTCATCTTCATCTGAATACCAGGACCTTCATCTTCACTTGAACACCAAGACTCTTGTCTTCATCTTCATCTGAAGACCAGGACTCTCGTCTTCATCTTCACCTGAACACCAGGACTCTCGTCTTCCTGTTCATCTTCATCTGAAGACCAGGATCCTTATCATCAAGTGAAGACCAGGACTCTCATCTTCATCTGAATACCAGGACCTTCATCTTCACTTGAACACCAAGACTCTTGTCTTCATCTTCATCTGAAGACCAGGACTCTTGTCTTCATGTGAAGACCATGACTCACGTCTTCATCTTCACCTGAACACCAGGACTCTCGTCTTCCTGTTCATCTTCATCTGAAGACCAGGATCCTTATCATCAAGTGAAGACCAGGACTGTCATCTTCATCTGAATACCAGGACCTTCATCTTCACTTGAACAACAAGACTCTTGTCTTCATCTTCATCTTCATCTGAAGACCAGGACTCTTGTCTTCATCTGAAGACCAGGACTCACGTCTTCATCTTCACCTGAACACCAGGACTTTCGTCTTCCTGTTCATCTTCATCTGAAGACCAGGATCCTTATCATCAAGTGAAGACCAGGACTGTCGTCTTCATCTGAATACCAGGACCTTCATCTTCACTTGAACAACAAGACTCTTGTCTTCATCTTCATCTGAAGACCAGGACTCTTGTCTTCATCTGAAGACCAGGACTCTCGTCTTCATCTTCACCTGAACACCAGGACTTTCGTCTTCCTGTTCATCTTCATCTGAAGACCAGGACTCTTGTCTTCATCTTCACCTGAACACCAGGACTCTCGTCTTCCTGTTCATCTTCATCTGAACACCAGGACCCTCGTCTTCATCTGAATACCAGGACCTTAATCTTCACTTGTACACCAAGACTCTTGTCTTCATTTTCATCTTCATCTGAAGACCAGGACTGTCGTCTTCATCTGAAGACCAGGACGCTTGTCTTCATCTTCATCTGAACACCAGGACCCTCATCTTCATCCTAATACCAGGACCTTCATCTTCACTTGAACACCAAGACTCTTGTCTTCATCTTCATCTGAAGACCAGGACTCTTGTCTTCATCTGAAGACCAGGACTCTCGTCTTCATCTTCACCTGAACACCAGGACTCTCGTCTTCCTGTTCATCTTCATCTGAAGACCAGGATCCTTATCATCAAGTGAAGACCAGGACTCTCATCTTCATCTGAATACCAGGACCTTCATCTTCACTTGAACACCAAGACTCTTGTCTTCATCTTCATCTGAAGACCAGGACTCTTGTCTTCATCTGAACACCAGGACGCTTGTCTTCATCTTCATATGAACACCAGGACCCTCATCTTCATCTGAATACCAGAACCTTCATCTTCACTTGAACACCAAGACTCTTGTCTTCATCTTCATCTGAAGACCAGGACTCTTGTCTTCATCTGAAGACAATGACTCTCATCTTCATCTTCACCTGAACACCAGGACTCTCGTCTTCCTGTTCATCTTCATCTGAAGACCATGATCCTTATCATCAAGTGAAGACCAGGACTCTCATCTTCATCTGAATACCAGGACCTTCATCTTCACTTAAACACCAAGACTCTTGTCTTCATCTTCATCTTCATCTGAAGACCAGGACTCTTGTCTTCATCTGAAGACCAGGACTCTCGTCTTCATCTTCACCTGAACACCAGGACTCTCGTCTTCCTGTTCATCTTCATCTGAAGACCAGGATCCTTATCATCAAGTGAAGACCAGGACTCTCATCTTCATCTGAAGACCAGGACTCTCGTCTTCATCTTCACCTGAACACCAGGACTCTCGTCTTCCTGTTCATCTTCATCTGAAGACCAGGATTCTAATCATCAAGTGAAGACCAGGACTCTCATCTTCATCTGAATACCAGGACCTTCATCTTCACTTGAACACCAAGACTCTTGTCTTCATCTTCATCTGAAGACCAGGACTCTTGTCTTCATCTGAACACCAGGACGCTTGTCTTCATCTTCATATGACCACCAGGACCCTCATCTTCATCTGAATACCAGGACCTTCATCTTCACTTGAACACCAAGACTCTTGTCTTCATCTTCATCTGAAGACCAGGACTCTTGTCTTCATCTGAAGACCATGACTCTCGTCTTCATCTTCACCTGAACACCAGGACTCTCGTCTTCCTGTTCATCTTCATCTGAAGACCATGATCCTTATCATCAAGTGAAGACCAGGAGTCTCATCTTCATCTGAATACCAGGACCTTCATCTTCACTTGAACACCAAGACTCTTGTCTTCATCTTCATCTTCATCTGTAGACCAGGACTCTTGTCTTCATCTGAAGACCAGGACTCTCGTCTTCCTGTTCATCTTCATCTGAAGACCAGGATCCTTATCATCAACTGAAGACCAGGACTCTCATCTCCATCTGATTACCAGGACCTTCATCTTCATCTGAAAACCAAGACTCTTGTCTTCATCTTCATCTGAACACCAGGACTCTCGTCTTCATCTGAACACCAGGACTCTCATCTTCATCTGAATACCAGGACCTTCATCTTCACTTGAACACCAAGACTCTTGTCTTCATCTTCATCTAAAGACCAGGACTCTTGTCTTCATCTGAAGACCAGGACTCTCGTCTTCATCTTCACCTGAACACCAGGACTCTCGTCTTCCTGTTCATCTTCATCTGAAGACCAGGACCCCCATCTTCATCTGAATACCAGGACCTTAATCTTCACTTGTACACCAAGACTCTTGTCTTCATTTTCATCTTCATCTGAAGACCAGGACTGTCGTCTTCATCTGAAGACAAGGACGCTTGTCTTCATCTTCATCTGAACACCAGGACCCTCATCTTCATCTGAATACCAGGACCTTCATCTTCACTTGAACACCAAGACTCTTGTCTTCATCTTCATCTGAAGACCAGGACTCTTGTCTTCATCTGAAGACCAGGACTCTCGTCTTCATCTTCACCTGAACACCAGGACTCTCATCTTCCTGTTCATCTTCATCTGAAGACCAGGATCCTTATCATCAAGTGAAGACCAGGACTCTCATCTTCATCTGAATACCAGGACCTTCATCTTCACTTGAACACCAAGACTCTTGTCTTCATCTTCATCTGAAGACCAGGACTCTTGTCTTCATCTGAAGACCAGGACTCACGTCTTCATCTTCACCTGAACACCAGGACTTTCGTCTTCCTGTTCATCTTCATCTGAAGACCAGGATCCTTATCATGAAGTGAAGACCAGGACTGTCGTCTTCATCTGAATACCAGGACCTTCATCTTCACTTGAACAACAAGACTCTTGTCTTCATCTTCATCTGAAGACCAGGACTCTTGTCTTCATCTGAAGACCAGGACTCTCGTCTTCATCTTCACCTGAACACCAGGACTTTCGTGTTCCTTTTCATCTTCATCTGAAGACCAGGACTCTTGTCTTCATCTTCACCTGAACACCAGGACTCTCGTCTTCCTGTTCATCTTCATCTGAACACCAGGACCCTCGTCTTCATCTGAATACCAGGACCTTAATCTTCACTTGTACACCAAGACTCTTGTCTTCATTTTCATCTTCATCTGAAGACCAGGACTGTCGTCTTCATCTGAAGACCAGGACGCTTGTCTTCATCTTCATATGAACACCAGGACCCTCATCTTCATCTGAATACCAGAACCTTCATCTTCACTTGAACACCAAGACTCTTGTCTTCATCTTCATCTGAAGACCAGGACTCTTGTCTTCATCTGAAGACAATGACTCTCATCTTCATCTTCACCTGAACACCAGGACTCTCGTCTTCCTGTTCATCTTCATCTGAAGACCATGATCCTTATCATCAAGTGAAGACCAGGACTCTCATCTTCATCTGAATACCAGGACCTTCATCTTCACTTAAACACCAAGACTCTTGTCTTCATCTTCATCTTCATCTGAAGACCAGGACTCTTGTCTTCATCTGAAGACCAGGACTCTCGTCTTCATTTTCACCTGAACACCAGGACTCTCGTCTTCCTGTTCATCTTCATCTGAAGACCAGGATCCTTATCATCAAGTGAAGACCAGGACTCTCATCTTCATCTGAATACCAGGACCTTCATCTTCACTTGAACACCAAGACTCTTGTCTTCATCTTCATCTGAAGACCAGGACTCTCGTCTTCATCTTCACCTGAACACCAGGACTCTCGTCTTCCTGTTCATCTTCATCTGAAGACCAGGATCCTTATCATCAAGTGAAGACCAGGACTCTCATCTTCATCTGAATACCAGGACCTTCATCTTCACTTGAACACCAAGACTCTTGTCTTCATCTTCATCTGAAGACCAGGACTCTTGTCTTCATGTGAAGACCATGACTCACGTCTTCATCTTCACCTGAACACCAGGACTCTCGTCTTCCTGTTCATCTTCATCTGAAGACCAGGATCCTTATCATCAAGTGAAGACCAGGACTGTCATCTTCATCTGCAGACCAGGACTCTCGTCTTCATCTTCACCTGAACACCAGGACTCTCGTCTTCCTGTTCATCTTCATCTGAAGACCAGGATCCTTATCATCAAGTGAAGACCAGGACTGTCATCTTCATCTGAATACCAGGACTGTCATCTTCATCTGAATACCAGGACCTTCATCTTCACTTGAACAACAAGACTCTTGTCTTCATCTTCATCTTCATCTGAAGACCAGGACTCTTGTCTTCATCTGAAGACCAGGACTCACGTCTTCATCTTCACCTGAACACCAGGACTTTCGTCTTCCTGTTCATCTTCATCTGAAGACCAGGATCCTTATCATCAAGTGAAGACCAGGACTGTCGTCTTCATCTGAATACCAGGACCTTCATCTTCACTTGAACAACAAGACTCTTGTGTTCATCTTCATCTGAAGACCAGGACTCTTGTCTTCATCTGAAGACCAGGACTCTCGTCTTCATCTTCACCTGAACTCCAGGACTTTCGTCTTCCTGTTCATCTTCATCTGAAGACCAGGACTCTTGTCTTCATCTTCACCTGAACACCAGGACTCTCGTCTTCCTGTTCATCTTCATCTGAACACCAGGACCCTCGTCTTCATCTGAATACCAGGACCTTAATCTTCACTTGTACACCAAGACTCTTGTCTTCATTTTCATCTTCATCTGAAGACCAGGACTGTCGTCTTCATCTGAAGACCAGGACGCTTGTCTTCATCTTCATCTGAACACCAGGACCCTCATCTTCATCCTAATACCAGGACCTTCATCTTCACTTGAACACCAAGACTCTTGTCTTCATCTTCATCTGAAGACCAGGACTCTTGTCTTCATCTGAAGACCAGGACTCTCGTCTTCATCTTCACCTGAACACCAGGACTCTCGTCTTCCTGTTCATCTTCATCTGAAGACCAGGATCCTTATCATCAAGTGAAGACCAGGACTCTCATCTTCATCTGAATACCAGGACCTTCATCTTCACTTGAACACCAAGACTCTTGTCTTCATCTTCATCTGAAGACCAGGACTCTTGTCTTCATCTGAAGACCAGGACGCTTGTCTTCATCTTCATCTTCATATGAACACCAGGACCCTCATCTTCATCTGAATACCAGAACCTTCAACTTCACTTGAACACCAAGACTCTTGTCTTCATCTTCATCTGAAGACCAGGACTCTTGTCTTCATCTGAAGACAATGACTCTCATCTTCATCTTCACCTGAACACCAGGACTCTCGTCTTCCTGTTCATCTTCATCTGAAGACCATGATCCTTATCATCAAGTGAAGACCAGGACTCTCATCTTCATCTGAATACCAGGACCTTCATCTTCACTTAAACACCAAGACTCTTGTCTTCATCTTCATCTTCATCTGAAGACCAGGACTCTTGTCTTCATCTGAAGACCAGGACTCACGTCTTCATCTTCACCTGAACACCAGGACTCTCGTCTTCCTATTCATCTTCATCTGAAGACCAGGATCCTTATCATCAAGTGAAGACCAGGACTCTCATCTTCATCTGAAGACCAGGACTCTCATCTTCATCTTCACCTGAACACCAGGACTCTCGTCTTCCTGTTCATCTTCATCTGAAGACCAGGATCCTTATCATCAAGTGAAGACCAGGACTCTCATCTTCATCTGAATACCAGGACCTTCATCTTCACTTGAACACCAAGACTCTTGTCTTCATCTTCATCTGAAGACCAGGACTCTTGTCTTCATCTGAACACCAGGACGCTTGTCTTCATCTTCATATGACCACCAGGACCCTCATCTTCATCTGAATACCAGGACCTTCATCTTCACTTGAACACCAAGACTCTTGTCTTCATCTTCATCTGAAGACCAGGACTCTTGTCTTCATCTGAAGACCATGACTCTCGTCTTCATCTTCACCTGAACACCAGGACTCTCGTCTTCCTGTTCATCTTCATCTGAAGACCATGATCCTTATCATCAAGTGAAGACCAGGAGTCTCATCTTCATCTGAATACCAGGACCTTCATCTTCACTTGAACACCAAGACTCTTGTCTTCATCTTCATCTTCATCTGTAGACCAGGACTCTTGTCTTCATCTGAAGACCAGGACTCTCGTCTTCCTGTTCATCTTCATCTGAAGACCAGGATCCTTATCATCAACTGAAGACCAGGACTCTCATCTCCATCTGATTACCAGGACCTTCATCTTCATCTGAAAACCAAGACTCTTGTCTTCATCTTCATCTGAACACCAGGACTCTCGTCTTCATCTGAACACCAGGACTCTCATCTTCATCTGAATACCAGGACCTTCATCTTCACTTGAACACCAAGACTCTTGTCTTCATCTTCATCTAAAGACCAGGACTCTTGTCTTCATCTGAAGACCAGGACTCTCGTCTTCATCTTCACCTGAACACCAGGACTCTCGTCTTCCTGTTCATCTTCATCTGAAGACCAGGACCCCCATCTTCATCTGAATACCAGGACCTTAATCTTCACTTGTACACCAAGACTCTTGTCTTCATTTTCATCTTCATCTGAAGACCAGGACTGTCGTCTTCATCTGAAGACAAGGACGCTTGTCTTCATCTTCATCTGAACACCAGGACCCTCATCTTCATCTGAATACCAGGACCTTCATCTTCACTTGAACACCAAGACTCTTGTCTTCATCTTCATCTGAAGACCAGGACTCTTGTCTTCATCTGAAGACCAGGACTCTCGTCTTCATCTTCACCTGAACACCAGGACTCTCATCTTCCTGTTCATCTTCATCTGAAGACCAGGATCCTTATCATCAAGTGAAGACCAGGACTCTCATCTTCATCTGAATACCAGGACCTTCATCTTCACTTGAACACCAAGACTCTTGTCTTCATCTTCATCTGAAGACCAGGACTCTTGTCTTCATCTGAAGACCAGGACTCACGTCTTCATCTTCACCTGAACACCAGGACTTTCGTCTTCCTGTTCATCTTCATCTGAAGACCAGGATCCTTATCATCAAGTGAAGACCAGGACTGTCGTCTTCATCTGAATACCAGGACCTTCATCTTCACTTGAACAACAAGACTCTTGTCTTCATCTTCATCTGAAGACCAGGACTCTTGTCTTCATCTGAAGACCAGGACTCTCGTCTTCATCTTCACCTGAACACCAGGACTTTCGTGTTCCTTTTCATCTTCATCTGAAGACCAGGACTCTTGTCTTCATCTTCACCTGAACACCAGGACTCTCGTCTTCCTGTTCATCTTCATCTGAACACCAGGACCCTCGTCTTCATCTGAATACCAGGACCTTAATCTTCACTTGTACACCAAGACTCTTGTCTTCATTTTCATCTTCATCTGAAGACCAGGACTGTCGTCTTCATCTGAAGACCAGGACGCTTGTCTTCATCTTCATATGAACACCAGGACCCTCATCTTCATCTGAATACCAGAACCTTCATCTTCACTTGAACACCAAGACTCTTGTCTTCATCTTCATCTGAAGACCAGGACTCTTGTCTTCATCTGAAGACAATGACTCTCATCTTCATCTTCACCTGAACACCAGGACTCTCGTCTTCCTGTTCATCTTCATCTGAAGACCATGATCCTTATCATCAAGTGAAGACCAGGACTCTCATCTTCATCTGAATACCAGGACCTTCATCTTCACTTAAACACCAAGACTCTTGTCTTCATCTTCATCTTCATCTGAAGACCAGGACTCTTGTCTTCATCTGAAGACCAGGACTCTCGTCTTCATTTTCACCTGAACACCAGGACTCTCGTCTTCCTGTTCATCTTCATCTGAAGACCAGGATCCTTATCATCAAGTGAAGACCAGGACTCTCATCTTCATCTGAATACCAGGACCTTCATCTTCACTTGAACACCAAGACTCTTGTCTTCATCTTCATCTGAAGACCAGGACTCTCGTCTTCATCTTCACCTGAACACCAGGACTCTCGTCTTCCTGTTCATCTTCATCTGAAGACCAGGATCCTTATCATCAAGTGAAGACCAGGACTCTCATCTTCATCTGAATACCAGGACCTTCATCTTCACTTGAACACCAAGACTCTTGTCTTCATCTTCATCTGAAGACCAGGACTCTTGTCTTCATGTGAAGACCATGACTCACGTCTTCATCTTCACCTGAACACCAGGACTCTCGTCTTCCTGTTCATCTTCATCTGAAGACCAGGATCCTTATCATCAAGTGAAGACCAGGACTGTCATCTTCATCTGAATACCAGGACCTTCATCTTCACTTGAACAACAAGACTCTTGTCTTCATCTTCATCTTCATCTGAAGACCAGGACTCTTGTCTTCATCTGAAGACCAGGACTCACGTCTTCATCTTCACCTGAACACCAGGACTTTCGTCTTCCTGTTCATCTTCATCTGAAGACCAGGATCCTTATCATCAAGTGAAGACCAGGACTGTCGTCTTCATCTGAATACCAGGACCTTCATCTTCACTTGAACAACAAGACTCTTGTCTTCATCTTCATCTGAAGACCAGGACTCTTGTCTTCATCTGAAGACCAGGACTCTCGTCTTCATCTTCACCTGAACACCAGGACTTTCGTGTTCCTGTTCATCTTCATCTGAAGACCAGGACTCTTGTCTTCATCTTCACCTGAACACCAGGACTCTCGTCTTCCTGTTCATCTTCATCTGAACACCCAGGACCCTCGTCTTCATCTGAATACCAGGACCTTAATCTTCACTTGTACACCAAGCGATCTTGTCTCATTTTCATCTTCATCTGAAGACCAGGACTGTCGTCTTCATCTGAAGACCGGACGCTTGTCTTCCATCTATCTCTGAACACCCAGGACCCTCATCTTCATCCTAATACCAGGACCTCATCTTCACTTGAACCACCGAAGACTCTTGTCTTCATCTTCATCTGAAGACCAGGACTCTTGTCTTCATCTGAAGACCAGGACTCTCGTCTTCATCTTCACCTGAACACCAGGACTCTCGTCTTCCTGTTCATCTTCATCTGAAGACCAGGATCCTTATCATCAAGTGAAGACCAGGACTCTCATCTTCATCTGAATACCCGGGACCTTCATCTTCACTTGAACACCCAAGACTCCTGGTCTTCATCCTTCATCTGAAGACCAGGACTCTTGTCTTCATCTGAAGACCAGGACGCTTCGTCTTCATCTTCTATGAACAACCAGGACCTCATCTTCATCTGAATACCAGGACCTTCATCTTCACTTGAACACCAAGACTCTTGTCTTCATCTTCATCTGAAGACCAGGACTCTCGTCTTCATCTTGAACACCAGGACTCTCGTCTTCCTGTTCATCTTCATCTGAAGACCAGGATCCTTATCATCAAGTGAAGACCAGGACTCATCTTCTCTGAATCCAGGACCTTCATCTTCCTTGAACACCAAGACTCTTGTCTCATCTTCATCTGAGACCAGGACTCTTGTCTTCATGTGAAGACCATGACTCACGTCTTCATCTTCACCTGAACACCAGGACTCTGTCTTCCTGTTCTTCATCTCACATCTAAGTGTAAGACAGGATCATCTTCATCTGAATCCAGGACCTTCATCTTCCTTGAACACCAAGACTCTTGTCTTCATCTTCATCTTCATCT